>NC_056747.1:627952266-628252266 GCF_019279795.1 Protopterus annectens
ATATATATAAATATATATATATATATGCTGGGAAGAGTTCCAAATAACTGTCCTAAAAATGAATACACCTAGAAAATGGGTCATACCCAAAAATGTACTAAAATTGTAGGAGAAAGATTCAGTGCTGAATTACTTGACAAAGTTGATTAAAGTAGTCCACCATCTGCTATGTTAAACAAGTTGCTCCACTAGAAACAAATGTTTGCTTTGTCTAGACACCTGAATGTCCATGACTTTTGAATTTAGTAGTCAATAAATTTTCAATTGACCTTTGACCTCACTATTTGCAGTGATACTTGTACTACACACCCAAAATTTACAGTCTCAAAAAAAAAAAAAAAAAAAAAAAAAGAGGCAGCAAAGCAAACTTCTTATAAAAGCTTATGTCAATTTTAATCTTAGCAACCATAACATACCACCTTTCCATTCTCCTGTAACGTTTGTCTCGAGATGAGACAAAAGACAGCAGGAGGCTATTAATTGCTTAGGAGTAAAGATTTTTCTTTTCTTTATGCTGACGTGGGTGAAAACTGTGAATGCACTAACCTGGCTAACAAATATGTAAAATAATGAAGAAATAAATGCCCAGTTACGCCTACATACCTCTGCATACTCCAATCACTTCTGGCTGACAAGCTGCATGTGTAACACAATGGCCAACCAGAGCACCAGGGTAAGCTTCTACAGTCTCCGCAGGAGACCATCCTGCAATGAGGAAACTCATAGCTACTCCCAAAGATAAGACAACAATTAGCCACTTGATCCTGTCCCTAAGCCCCTGTCCTTTCAGGTCAGTCTCCCATCTTTGGATTTGGTAACTGAACTGGGAATGTTGGAGCTGCAGTCTAGCACTTGGCCAATGTACCATCAGTTCTGACTCTAACCTCATTATTCGGCTTCACAATGCACAGCTTCACAGGAGTCCATCTGTTTACCACACCAGGCAAATTTTGTACACATTTTTGCATAGAACATGCAGATCAGAAACTATGCAAACACCAATATCAAACTACCTTCCCAAGCCCTTATTACAGTCATGATACTGCACAAACATATAATAAAGTATGCACATAAAAGGCTTTTAGAAAATATATGGATCAAATAGAAAAAAACAGTACAAAATTGTTTACTATTACCTGGTTATATGACAAAACTCAACAGTGATGCGCTCAGTCATGTACCATTCTGCTGGGAACATACGTCCATATTTCTCTTCATATTCTACAAGTTGTCGTTTTATCCAAGCATAACGTCGATCAATTTTATCCAGCCAGGCAACCTACATTAGGAAACAAAACAATCAAAAGTAATGAATGACATACAGCTGTAGAATATAAACAATCCAAGAAAAACAGAAGTATTAGAGCAAAACAAAGGACCACAAAAATACTTCAAAACATTACAAGCCTGAGGTATGGCTCTGTCACTTCGACAGTCCAGTCTTCCACTTACTCTATCAAAAAATATGCATCTTAATAAAAGTTTAACTTACATCTTGATTTTCTTGAAACAATACCAGGTATTCAGATAGGTACTGTCTGATGAACAGTTTTATGATTTCTTGTTTGATGCGTGGATCTAAAACATTAGCAACTAGGCAAGCATCTCTCAGGACACTGCTAGGACCTCCTGTTCTCTGCAAAACAGGGGGGAAAAACAAGTCAAACTATGCACTGGTATCTGAATTAAAAGCATTGCTGCTTTGTTTCACAAGTTGTTGCCAACAGGACAATAAGAATCCCAACAGTCTTTGATTAAAGAAGCATAGCACCCCTTAAAGAAACACCGCACCCCTTACAACACACGGCCAAAACTTCAGTGACTCCACAATAACACATCATCATTACTTTGTTTCCTCCCATCCCTTGAAATTGTCACCAACAGTTATCTAAGAACAGACAGTTGCAACACTAACTTCTGCAAGTCCCCAAATACTGTCCTTCCACCAACATGAGCACACACAGAAACATGCATACAAAGGGCTTCTGTAGTTCTCTAGATATGACTCCCAATGTCTACTACTCCAAATCTTGTCAGTGTCTGTACAAATTCAACAACTCATCTTGCACTGTTTTATAAAGCCCCAAGAATACTTCACTGTTCAAGTACTTTAAGGCAAATATTTATTCAAATTTTGGAGACTGCTTTTTTTGACTTCACCATGTCTACGCCTCAGGACGGAACACAAACTTCAACAGTTTGTGTTATCCCCAGTTCTGGTGAAAACTCCAATGGCTTCAGCACAGAAACACATGACTGCAAATAACAAGTCCCTGTCCACCATACTTAACTTCTCAAAAAATGCATATTATCTGTTATAAATTATCTGTCATAAGTAAATGGTCTATGTTTTTCTACCATCATTAATATTATTTTACCTCTACCCGACTTGTTCTTGAATTCTCCTTCTTTTGAACTTGCCAGCTATTTCATAAGTTCACTGCTCCCACTTTTTACTCTCTCTCTGACAATACACATTCACCCATTACCTCTAAGCCACACAGTCTCAATCTTCAAACTATACTCTGTTATGTTATACATTATATTTTTGAACAAAGTCAGTTAAGTACTTGAATGTTTCAACCATGTCATCCTCCTGAACTTACTTCCCCCTTTGGGACTTGCACACAGAATTTTAGCGTCATTTCATATGCCATCATGTAGCCCCTGTTAGTCCTTCTGCATCCTGCTATTAGAAAAGACATTTCCAGAGCTCAAAATGAAGTCTCATCAATTGTGTGAACAGACAGAGACAGTATAGTCATGTGAGCAAAGGTGCTATAACTGTAAAAGTTTAAGCTCACCACTGCAGTATCAATCATACTGTCTGGCAATTGTGCAGCAAACGGACATTTAAACATCTGCCTGACTTTCAAAGTTTTCAGATATCTGCCATGCAAGGTTGCCTTTTCCTATGTCAAGAGGGTGCATGGTATGCAGGGAAGAGGTAGTTTTGTTGTAATACTGGCTTCTGTAATTCTTGTGCCTGCCATCAATCAGGTCATCAGCGCTACTACACATTTGTTTTCCCTCAGTGAAGTGAATGCAGTTTGCAGCACAGCCTACTTCCAGTTAACTATGGGCTAAGCCCTCCCCTCATGACTGATGTAAGGGTATGGTATCCGATCCCCTGTGAGGAGGCATGTTCTCATCCATGCCCCAGGAAGGCTGCTGCATAGACACTTCTTGACAGAGCTGAGCGAGTCTCAGGTTATACTGCTACATGATATAAATCTCTCTCTCTCTTCCCAATAGGTGTCAGCACTACAGTGTGCTGCTCCACTTCCCATCACCCCAGGATAAACCACTCAGTCCCATAGTCTCCTCCCCAGCTACTCCAGCTCATGAGATGATAAATGATGTTAGGCCACCTAGGTCATTAGTCAAGTCTTCATTCCATAAATTCATAAAAACCAGGATTTATCTTCAGTTCTTTACTGTGGATGACAGAGGTGGTCATCAGGGGTAGTTATCAAGCCCTAGAAAGGGTTATGTGAAGCAACAAAGATCACATGGGTTTGCCATCTGTACTCTGTCCTAATAAATGCTACCTTTGCCATATTAAATATAATTTATACTAAACAGAGTGGACAGCTTACATGGAGTCTGCAAATGTACAGCTTCTCTCCATTTGATCTCACCCTTGAATTTGCTGTCAAGCTCCTCCACAAAGTCTCAAAGTTCACTTCACCAATAAACATTTTGCTAGTGTAGTTTCAAGTCAAACACTAAAGCAATCAAAGATAAATCTCAGTAAGAAAGCAAAACCTGGGTGCCATGCTTGTCACTTACCTTTGTACCTTGGGAAGGAAAAGCTTCTTCAAAATCTGCTAGAATCTGCTGTCCCAGTTCCGTCTGAGCAGCTTTTACTCTATTAAAAGTGAAAAAAAAAGGAATAAATACCCTTCACTGCCTAAAACTTTAATGTAGATATTTCTTATTCTGGAACGTTTCAAACTTGTAACATCCTCTTGGTTTGTCTTTTACATTTTTCCCAGCCAAGTCTTAGATATTTATTTGAAAACAAAAAAAAAACAAACTACATTATTGGAAATACAAAAAATCAAAATAATATTTTATCAAAAACCCAGGCAATGAAAATGCCCACAATATAAAAAAAAGTTTCAACTAAGAAAGTCAAAAAAACTTTCACCAAAAGTCAACCTCAATGGAATTCCCTACAACACAAAGTATTATCCATAGTATTTCTAATGACATGTAAAGCCCACCAAACATTGCCTACAGTACAAAATAACCCATATAATCCTAACCCAAACTAGACCTTGGTTACAACTCTAAAGGAAACAAAAACTTCAAAACTAACGTCCTCAGCCCAGACTTTAATTCTTAAAATCATAAAAGTGACTCACTTAATACCACTACTTCGACCACAGTCCATACATTTTGCTGATGTCATTTTTTGGGGAAGTCAGGTGCCAACAAAGAACTTGACCAAAGTTGCTATGAACAAGCAACCTGGTACCTTTCATGACTTAAAAAAACACCAAAATCTGAAGTATTGACAGTGAGTTAAAACATATTAATGTGTCTACCTTAGAACACTCATTTCTCTTAAGCAGAAGTAAAAATGTGTGTGTGTGTGGGGGGGGGGGTATAGTCTTTTTCCAGGAATAACAGGATCTTCATGGTTCAACACTCCATTGACTGTTTATTTGGGCTTTCCTCTCATTTCCAGGAGGTAGTTTTGTGTTTTTCCAGGAATATATTAACATTGCCCATGAAGTTACCTGGATTCACCAATTCACCAGACCCTTGCTATCAAGCATGGGACAACAATCCAACCTTTACACTTCAAAGTTCATATGAAATGCTGTAGTGGTGCTGGTGCCATGTTCTCTAATCGATTCCAAATTCACATTAATCTAAAAGGACAGCTACACATTAGACTGCAAATGTTAGTGACCTATTTATTCTACCAATATATATTTTTAAGATCAATGTATTAGACTTCCACATACTACAGTATTTTGATAGGATGAATAACTTTGTATTCCATGGACCTTGGCAAGATGGTGAACATGGTGGCAGTTTTTTTTTTGTGCTGACTTGTAGACAAGCACAAACACAATAGTATGCAAGGAGGGAGGAAATTTCTAACCTTCTTGCTCAAATTTTTCATTTTGCCAAATGCAAGTTTCGTCAAGAATTCATTCTTGCTGATTTACCTGCATCAAATTCAATCCTCCTCCGTGACTGAAAATAAGGTCTGGGATGCAATGCAGGGGCAAACATGAAGCTGACATTTCCAGATGAAAGATAAAAAAATTGTTTTCTTGAATGTCCCAGTAGTAGTGTCAAATCAACCACTACAGTAGCTCCAAAAATAAATGCAGTCATTATGAGTGTCATTCATGGTTTACTGCACTTAAATGACAGAAACAGTCTACTTTCACTATTACCACTGTCCACTAAACAAACTCTGATCATGTCTTAAAATAATGTAGTAGTCCAATATGCGGGCATAGAGAGGAAAAAGAGGAAAGCGTTTACTGCAGACTGCCCTCCAATTACAACCAACATGGCGAACATTCAAAATTATGTAGACATAATTAGTAGGAGGTGAAGGGGGTACAGCCCCTGTATGACAAGTACATGTAGCTCCAGCCACCACATATTTTGGGTTTCTAGGAAACGCCATTTTAACTTTTTTAATTAGTGACATTTTTAAACGATATGAGCTATTGTCTGCATTTTAAATTATGCATTGTCCTGAAAACCACATACAGCCCATTTTTGAGATGACACATGGTAACCCTAAAAGACTGCATGGGAACAAGGAGACCCTTCACATACAAGGACTTTGCAATTGCAGCCTATAACTGGTAATAGCTATGAGGATAGAAGACAGGGTGCAAAGTGCAGGAGTCTCTTTTAAGGTTCACAAAGGCTAATGTGCAAGTAACCTTTAATTGTGTCTAGCAGGAAATGATCTACAAAGCAGACGGTGTCAGAGATTGCATTCAATACCCAGAATGCAGTGAATACAGTCATTACAATCAATGTGAATAAGAAGAGGTACAATAATATGCCCCATTTTCTTCAGAATGAAGAAAACATGATAAAATCTGCTTCCACTTTCCTGGGCTAGAACAGGTTCTCCAGGCCCTTAAAGTAAAGAAAGTGTGTTGTTCAAAAGTGCAGGAGACTCACTGGTACCTCAAAGAAGCCTCCACAGAAGGTGGAGGACCCAGCATTTCCAAGACATGGCCTCTTGCAATAGTACTCATAATCCACCTGCCTCTTGCAATAGTATAGCAAAGAAAGGCAAAATCCAAGCATCAGCCTCTCATGCAGTTTTGATTAGCAGTCAGCACTGCTGCAGCTTCGCCTAAGAAATTAGCTTCTTGAAAACCTAGAGGGAATCTGAAAGGAGGCAAACTGCCTGACACTTGGGCTGTCTCTCCTGCTAAAAAAGATGCCTTATCATCTTGGATGACTGCGTTCACCTAGCTAAGAAGTATAATCCAAGTCCAAGGGACATACTGCATATCCTCCCTAGTAGGCAAGGCACTTCCCCACTTCTAGAGCTCCTCTATGATCTCTTGAGAAGTTTCACTAAAAAGGACATCCCCAGATTGCAGCATCCAAAGTAGACCTGGCATACACATGTGCACCGGCAGCTGCTGTTTTAGTCACACGTCACCACACTTATGCACTACTGAAGTACACAAGGCAGTGCAAAAAACTCCAGAAGGGTAGTACTAAGTCTTTTCCAAAGACTCCATGACCCCAGAATCAACAAGCTCTGCCAGTTTTAGCACTGTTTGAACCACCAGGAAACAGTAAAAACTGGAAATGTGGCAGATGAGAAAAATAACTTAATGCCCTATGGCCTGACCTTATCTGGTGGGAAAGTCATAATGCGCTGAGGGCTAAAGTAGACCCTAGAGATTTATACAAAACAACCATCTTTTTCAATGCCAGTGATAGTGTCTTGGTATTTCTTGGCTAAAAATGGCAACCTTCAGTACAGGCACCAATATAGTAGGATGACTTAAGAGAATTAATCTTTCTTCTCTATGCAGTTGCTGAGCATTTTCTCAGAAAGAAATCACAATTGATCAATTTTGTTCAGTCTTTTCCTGCTACTACTACTATTCTCCTTTGAAAACTTTTTTCTAATACTGCTGCAAAAAGGCAGTGGTTACTGTAACCATCTTGTGCTACTACCATGAACATACATCCTAAATGTTTTCCCAACTGTCGCGCTCCTACTTTGGACACAATAGAAGAGTCCTCATAGGTTCTGTTCAAGCAGCTTTGTTTGTCTTTTCCCGGTTAGGGGTCACCACAGCGGAACTCCGGTCCGCTAATGATTGGCAGTAGATTTTTATGGTGCCAAGTTGCCAGCCCGACGCCCAACCTTCAGCGAAGGCACGCCCATTATCGCATGTCTTTCGGAGGCCACTCGACCGCAGGGAGTACATGCAGACTCCACACAGAAGGCACTCCAGCCGAGAATCGAACAGGAGAACCTCTTGCTGTGAGGCAAAAACGCTACCGCTGCACCATTCAAGCAGCTTTATTCTATACGAACATCATTATAAAAGTTTACTGACTGACTTAAGTAACTTATATACAAACTAACAATTGGGATCATGCATGCTCTCACTGTGGCTGCTCTTACAAAATGGCACCATGGAGTACACGTGTTTGGAATTTATATGTGCACGTACAGCCTTGACATGCTTCTTAAAAATACAGCACACTTCACTTGCAATCTGATCTACATCCACCCTCTTTGAGAATTAGATCTTATGACACTGCCTATTTAGCAGCAGAAATCATAGGTAATTATTGGTCATGCATTGTACATATATGTGCACTTAGTATTGTATAATCAAATCCACGTTGCTGCGTATTTCACACTTGGCTTTGACACTCACCCATATCATGTGACATAAAGCAGGGAATTAAATTTAGCAACTGGAACTGTCTCTGCAAAATGTTTGATCTGTGGAATGTCTGGAATATTTTCTGGAATGTAATCAGAATTTTGAACACATTCTGGTATGGAAACAGTGTCTGATTCACTCTTAGATGTTTGAAGTTTGCATCACAGAAACCATGTTGTGATGGTGAGGATGATTCTGATACAGGAAGATGTTTCCGGTTCCTCCTATATTCTACACCCTCCGAATCTACCAAATAGGATCTTGGTTCGACATAGATGCCTGTAATCTGTCCAATTCGATCAAAACCATTCTTTGTCTGAATTCGTACCGTCTCTTCTTCCCTCAACGGACGAAGTAATCTGCTTGATCTGTCATAAAAAGATTTTTGGTTATTATGCTTCTTAACCTATTGAGCCTTAATGGTTTTAATGTTCTTAGGTTTAGGCTTCAATAAACTGGAAGTAACGGGTAGTGTAGTTCTAGTTTGGAAAGCAATCTTTGAGTAGGTGATAAGAATATTGTCACGAGGTATGTTTTTGAGAGTAATCAAATTTAAGAACACATCGGTATTGTCACACTTTGACCTTTCAAGTAACTGCTTTGCACTCTGTTCTGCACGCTCAGCTAGACCATTTGACTGAGGTTATTCAGGACTACTAGTGACATGTACAAAGTCTCAGTCTTTTGCAAATTTCTGAAAAAACTGGCTAGTGTATTGAGTATCATTGTCAAAAAGAAGTTTGTGTGGACTACCATGAACTGAGAAATGACATTTCAGCTCAGTAATAACAGCAGTGGATGTTAGGTTAGGTTACGTAGTACAGCAATCACAAACCAATTCGAATAAGAGTCTACCAAAACTAAGTAGATATCAGCTGCAACTGCTGACCATGGTAGTTCAGGAACTGGACTTAGCTGAAGTGGTTCTCTTTGCAACTGTGGTATAGTACTATTGCATAATGATCAAGATGAAAGTACTTCATCAATGTCTTTTGGTAATGTAGGCAAAAATACTGTTTCTCTCGGTCTTCTCTTAGTGGACATGGAACCTGGGTGATCACAATGCAAAATCTGGATATATTCTTGTTGTAAGGAAGCAGGAACAACAATTTTAGGACATTTGAAAATAATGCTATCTTCCATCAACAATTCATCTCTGTAAGGAAAATAGGTTTGCACTTAAGGTGATACACTACATTGCTTTGATGGCCATCCAACATTAATGTACTGAGTGAGTTTCTGCAAAATTGGATCAATCTGACTATGTTCTCTCAATTCATCAAGTCTAGTGGTAGAAAAATTACACATTACCATCACATCAAAGTCAAAATTCTCTGCATCAGGCTGTTCTGTCATATTTCTGGGCGATCTGGATAAGATATCAGCCAAATAAAGTAATTTGCCTTTCGTGTAGACCATTTTGAAATTCTACTTTTGCAATTTGAGCATCATTCTTTGCAATCTCACTGGAGCGGAATACATAGGCTTCTTTAGAATAGTAACTAGAGGTTGGTGGTCAGTCTCAATCTGAATAGCTTGACCATAAATATAACCATGAAACTTAGAACATGCAAATACTATTGCCAAAAGCTCCTTTTCAATTTGAGCATACTGCATCGCAGTTTGGGTTAGTGTTCTAGATGCATAGGCTACTGGTCTGCCTCTTGAAGTATAATTTCACCAAGACCAAATATTGAAGCATCACAAGAAACAGTAACTGATTTGTTTGCATCATAGTATCTTAATGTAGGTGGGAGTGGCAATTTTTTGCTTAAGGTCTTCAAATGCCTTCTGGTGCTGTCCCAACCATGACCACACAACATTTTTTGCCACTTAGCTCTCTTAAAGGTGCTGTTAACTCACTGAAGTCTGGTATAAACTTGCCTAAATACTTGACCATACCTAGAAAATGTTGTAGAGCTTATACATTATCTGGTGCTGACATCTCAAGAATAGCTGCTTGCTTGGTCGGGTCTGGTCTCAAGCCTGTACTCGTGAACAAATGACCTATGTATGCAACTTCTGGAAGTCTGAATTTGCACTTCAGAGGCTTGAGCTTCAAGTTTACTTCACTTGCTCTATCTAGAACTTTCTTGAGGTTTGTGTCAAGCTCTGCTTCGCCACTGCCTCCAACCAATAAATCATCTACTATCATGCCAGAACCACCTGAAAAAATTTGCTCCATTGCATATTGCACACTGAAAGACTTCACTTGCAGAATTTATTCCAAATGGCGTTCTTAGTCATCTGTGTCTGCCAAACTGAGTACCAAAACTAGTTAGAAATGAAGATTTGCGATCAAGCATCACTTGCCAAAATGAACTCTCTGCATCCAAGATGGAGAAAATAGTGGCATTTGGTATTAAGGCTGCAACCTCTGACTGTGCACATTGGATGATGCTGTCTCTTAAATGCTTTCTTCAAATCTCTTAGGTCAATACATATTCTGATTTCACCTGAGTCTTTTTTGCCATAGACAATACCCTAAATTTATCCTGCGTAGCTATCGGAACTCTTCTTGCTGATCTGACTACAGCAGTGACCTCTGGATCTAACTTCATGGAATATACAACTGGAAGTTTGCCTAACTTGTCATTGAAAACATCAGCATACGCTGAAAAAATGGCTTCAGAAAAATTAGAACTTGGAAATGCACTTACATAATGAATTTCTTTAGCAAAAAAAAAGCAGATTCATTCTTAAACTATCTTTGAGACCTAATAAAGATTGCACTGGTTTTCGGGCTACATAGAACAACAAGTTGCAACAGTTCTCGGTCAAATAACATGAAAGCATCACTGAACCTTCGGTTTGAATTTCTTCACCTCCATAAGCAACAAGTCTTGCACTACTGCCTAGATTGAGTTGTTCGTTAGTTCCCACTTTAGGAAATGTGTCTGCTGCTATAACATTATACTTTGAACCAGTGTCTCCTTTGAGCTCTGTGGATATTCCATTGATCCGGACAGTACAAAAAACCTCACTTCTTGTTAATAAATTCAGTGCATCAACTCTTTCCTCAAGCATTGATGTACCATATTCATAGAAAGCTGTCTGCTTCGGCTCTACTTGATCAACTTGCTTCCTTGTGTAACCTTTGTTTACAACTGTGTGAGGCTTACTTGATTGATCCATTTTTTACACTTGTAGCATTGCTGACCATATGCTAAGCACTTCTCTCTTTTAGACTCATGATTTGCACCACAACTGCAACAGTTAATAATAAAGCTGGACTTGGGTTTTGCTGATTCATGCTTGTACTGCATGGAGTTGGAGCGTGCGCCTTTCTTAGAACTTACTAGAAGACTACGTGTCTTCCTTGGAAATCTCGTAGCTGCCAGAGCTTGGTCCTACTTTTGTCTGCCACATGTTGCATAGTATCTACATTTGCTCTAGAGCCAGCTGAACTCATGATGTCACTTGCAAGCATACTCATGTGTTTTTCTGTCACCTCATGGATTTGACAAATCTCAGTGGCTTTATTCAACATTAAATCACTGTCACGAAGTAATATTTTTCTCACAGCAGCACTGTTAATACCACATACATGCCTGTCCTTTATCAGACCATCTTTTAAGTCACCAAACCAACACGTTTTACCTCAGTTTCTCAGGTCAGTTATGTAACCTGCAAATGTTGCCCCCAGTTTCTGATCTCTCGTGTAAAACAAATGCCTCTCAATGTAATATTTGTTTGAGGGTCCATCCCTTGATTCAGCCTGTACAATAATAAGATTTTCACCTTCTCCTTCATATACTGCAGGTGCATACACAAATGAATGCTCTCTTCTATGGCCTCTGACCCAGCTAGGTTTAGCAAAATGAATGCCCTGGTGAGTGCATCTCTATCTGCATAAGCTGTTTGTATAAAAATATTGTACTCTTGCTCAAATATTCTCCAATTCTCTGCAAAATTCTGATCAAACACAAGTGGTAGGGGTTTCGAAATCCATCTGGCCATATTAACACATACCAGTGAAGGGTTTTGCAAATAAGCACATATAGTCATGCATACATGCTAGAAACTTATGCCAGTACTTGTATCTGAATTTACTTCTTTTGGGCTTATTGTCTTTTCGAAATAAACTTCTTGGGCAGTTTAACACTCTTGTAATATCATTTGGAAGGCTAAATGCTAACGTCATTTATCATCATTTTGCCAAAGTTATTTATTAACGTCGGGAAGCAGGATGCCAGGGCACTTCTATGGGCTAGGCATGTAAAGGCTCCAGGGCCATTAGCCTAGTACACACCTATGACACTATGAACCTATTATCATTCTAAGAAACATCTCAAACAACTTTATGATGCGAGTGAAAAACTCTTGCACACTGTTATATTCTTGTACTATTGATTTTGCAATCACCTCTTATCAGTGTAAGAAATGTATCAAATAACTGCATGATGCAAATAAACTGGACCTCTCGTCCAAAACTCAATAACATTTCGAAGTAGTTGCACTTTGAGAATAACTGCATACAGCACACTGAAATGTCCCCAAAATGGTAGCACCTTGCTAGGCAATTCTTTACAGTGCAAGAAACATTGCAATGGCGGCACTTTGCAAATAGACACACCCAGCACAAGAAACTTTTCAAAATGGCTATACTTTGACTGTATTTCACGAAATAGATGCACTTTGCACAAAATAAACTCTTTGAAACACATGTACAGTAACAAGCACACACTGTAAACACTTCTACGCACTTTGAGATACTTTGACTAACTTTAGGTATATCCTGGATACAATACGAAGTCGTACTTATGCCAAAACATATCACTTTGCCAAAACGCATGCAGTCGCCTTGCTTTATTTTTGCTTAATGTGCCCTTTTTTCTCTCATTTTGCCTTATTATATTTGTTTTGCTTGTTTGAGCCCTTTACATGCCCACTATACTTTTCTTGTGCTCGTTTTACTCTAAACATGCCCAATTTTGCTTTGAACACACTCGCTTTACTTTAACACATGCTTGTTTTATCTTTAAACATACTTGTTTTGCTTTAAATATGCTGAGTTTGCTTTACTGTTAATCGTTTCAACAAATACCATTACAAACCTTTTGTGCCTTACGCTTGCTCAACAATGCTGTTTGTGCCCTTGTAATGCCCCATTCTATCTCTTTTCTCAAACAGTTTGTGGTACTTCTCATTAGCTTTGACTCTTTTTCTGGCTCTTTTTGTGCTTGTTTCTCTTGATTTTACCTTCACTGTCGTCTCTGCACTTCATTCCTCTGGATTTTATTCTCTTCAATCCTGGTTCTGACATCATGTCGCTCTCCTACTTTGGACACAGTTGCAGAGTCTTCGTAGGTTCTGTTTAAGCAGCTTTATTCTATACAAGCACATCACTATAAATGTTTACTGACTAACTTAAGTAACTTGTATACAAACTAACAACTGCGATCATGCAGGCTCTCACTGTGGCTGCTCTTACAAAATGGCACTAGGGAGTGCAAGTATCTGGAATTTATATGTGTACGATGTACAGCCTTGACATGCTACTTAAAGATACAGCACACTTCGCTTGCAATCTAATCTACACTAACCATCTCAGTAAGACTAACTGGCTGTAGAAGGGCAAGTAGTTCATCTCTGCCTGTCTAAAAGTCCTGATGTTCTGCATTCTCCTAGGTTTCTATAAACTTCCCACCTGAGTGTATTCCCCACCCCCCCTCACCTAACTTCCACCTGTAAAAAGACAGAATCCTCTTCACAGCTCTGTTTGATCTTTTTATGGTTATTTTTTCTCCCCCTATCCCTGACCATCCCAGTTAATCATTTGCCAAATCATCCCCTTTCTTCACAGCATCCACAAACACTGAGAAGAGGGAAGCAAGAATCAGACAACATGGTGAACAACTCAATTAGTTTCACTGGGCTGTTGTTTTCATAAAACCAGCGTGGCAGAAACAAGTGTACATCTTTGACCTTTACTCTCTATATTATACATGTATACATGTATCTTCAGGAAAGCTAACACTAAAGCAAAATAGACTATTCCTCTAACCTAAGAATGGGACAGCTGGCATTGTCCACTAATCTGGGCCTCTAATCAATCTCAGGTCATATAGATCATAATGAAAATTGAGAAGCCTGTCAGGCATGAATAAAAGTGAATAAAACTGGTAAAGACTCTGAAGGAAGTGAAAAGACTAAAGGAAGTAGATATGAATAAATAAAAGGAGTGTTCCAGAGTGAACCTGAGATAATGTCTGTATGCTTTGTGAGCACGAATACAAAGTTATTATGAAACCTTCCTAGATGCATCTCCATGGATTCTTTTTAAAATGTAGATGGCCACAGAAGCCAGTTCTTCATTCAGAAACAGACCATCAAATTATACAATCTGTTGTATGTGGGCAGAATATCCTGGACTGCAACTTTACTTGAATAATAGCTCTAAGTAACCAACAAGAAACAATCTTAAACTATCCAGTTAAACCTGCAGGGGATAGGTGCCTGGTGTGCAGCTTGATTTGAATAAAAGTTGCAACTTGTTCATTCTACAACAATAAACAGTCCTTCTGGAAACTCAGTAACCACAAAATAGCAATTAATTATTTCACATACAAGAAGGTAAACAACTATCACTTACTCCTCCTTATGCTCAAGTTACCAACTCTCTGCTCAGCAGCTTCGATCTGAATTTTAAATACTTTAACTTACTTCAAACACCTTTTTTCCTCCAATGTGCTCGAACACCAGCATAACTGCACCAACTGATTCCAACACAAAAAAAGAAATCGCTGGAAACCAGGGCAGAGTGAGATTAAATCCTTTAATAATTCCAAACAATTTTCCAGGTACACAGAGTGAACAAAAATCCTTTAATGACTCCAAGCAATGCTGTTTTTGGAACTCTCCAGTCACTCAAACACTATTTCATTATACAGAAAATCAACAGCAAATCCTCTTATCAATACCACTGTCAGGCAATGGCGCTGAAAGACCTGTCCTTCAATAAAATGTTTAAGCAACACAAGCACAAAGCGTCAGAAGATCAGATGTAATGAGATGGCTTATAAAACAGAATGGAAGCTTGTGTACACTTACCATAAATGCAGATGTTCGAGTGTATCACTACTGCAGTCATTACATTTGGGTAATCTGCTGGCAGGTTGCCCTCAGTCGGCCTGATTAACAAAAGTCTGGGTCCCCTGTTGGTGTCCCTTCTTCCATATTACATCTGTTTTTCTTGCCCCAGATGTCAGGTGCCCCAAAAATGGGGAGCAAAATATACATATATAAATAATTTAAAACACAAAAAATATACCTCCAAACAAAAGAAATACACCAAAAAGGCTTTTAAGTGTAGTAAAAGAAGTAGAGGCATAGTAAGAGAAAAAACAGGGGGCTGGAGGGAGGGAAACCTGGACTGCAACAGTGAATACACTCAAACATCTACATTTATGGTAAGTGTACACGACTGTACTATGTTCTTTGTGCTTCACTGTTGCAGTCATTACACATTTGGGTAGATTCCCAAAGCTATGGTTGGGAAGATGTATTTATACAGCAGTAGGACCGACTATAAGGCTCTGCAAAACAGCAGTGGCAAAGCCAGCTCTGGATTTAGAGAAAATTGGTAAATGATATGTTTGGTGAAAGTATGAAATGAACTCCAGGTAGCAGCTTCTAGACTATCCCTGGTAGGAACACCTGTGAGAAAGGCTGTAGAAGTAGATGCAGCCCTGGTGGAATGGAATCTGATCCCTTGGGGGATAGGGTTTTCCATGGTGCTTATAGCAGAAATTAATACAATGGCTTATCCATTTGGATATGGTTTGCTTTGAAATAGCCTTTCTCTCTGCCCCTGCAGCAAATGCTACCAGCAATTGTTCAGATTTTCTTCGAGATTTAGTCCTGTCCAAGTAAAATCTAACTTGTCTGTGTACATCCAATGAATGCAGAATCCGCTCCCCCTTGTTCTGTGGATTGGGAAAGAAAGTTGGCAAATGAATGGTCTGATTAAGAGCCACGCTGGATACCACCTTGGGCATTAAGGATGGGTTGGCCCTGAGCGACACCCTGTCCGCATAAAAAATGATGAAAGGCTCCATTGCCATAAGAGCCTGTAATTCAGAAATCCTTCTAGCCAAAGTGATTGCTAAAAGGAAGGCCGTTTTCCAGGAGAGAAATTTTAAGCCTGCAGCAGCAGCTGGCTTGAATGGAGGGACAGTGAGTTTCTCCAATACAAAGTTAAGCTCCCAGGCAGGGGTTGGAGCTTTCCTGGGTGGTCTCAAATTTTTGGACCCTCTGAGATACGTTTTAGCACAAGATGAGAGAAGAGGGGAGGTTCTGTGTTGTAATGAGCTGAAATGACTGAGGCATGGATTTTTATGGAAGAAAAAGACAGGCTCTTGTGAAGCACCTCAGTTAAGTATTGCAAAATCTGAGGTAAGTTGGGCACTGCTGTGCTTATCCATTGAGATCGATTCCAGGCACAGAATCTTTTCCATTTGTCAGTGTAAGATTTTCTAGTACTAGGTCTTCTCGCCTCCAAAATGACATCCATCACAGGGATGCTAAGGGGGAATTTTAAGTAATGAGCCAAGCTGCAAGATTCAAACATGGGAGCTGAGGGCGCAGAATTTGGTTGTTCTGCTGAGACAGTAAGGAAAGTGTGAGAGGCAGGTGCCATGGAGAGATTTGAGACAGACTGCGTAGGAGTGGGTACCAGAAGCCAGTCTGGAGCAATCAAAATCATTTCTGGTTTGTCCTGTTTGACTTTTAGCAGAACTTTGGAGAGCAGAGGGGGAAAGACATAGAGTGATGGATTTTCCCAGCTGAAAGACAGAGCATCCACTTTCCAGGGTTTTTTTGTGAGGAGTTCTTGCACAAAATTTGTCCAACTGGTAGTTCTGGGGTGAGGCAAAAAGATCTATGTCTGGGCTCCCCCATTTGCGTATCAACATGTTGAAAATCCATGGTTCCAGTTTCCATTCGTATGGTTCCATACGATTTCTGCTTAGTTCGTCTGCCAAAATATTCAGCTGTCCTGGCAGGAATTGAGTATGCAGTTGTACTTGATAGCTCAAGGCCGTGTTCCACAATGCCATGGCTAGTCTGCAGAGGGGGTAGGAATATGTTCCCCCCTGCTTGTTTATGTACCACATAACTGTGGTGTCGTCCGTCTTTACCATTAGTTGTCCTGGATGAAGGCAGTCCTTGAAGGCTGTCAGTGCATTCTGTACAGCTAGCATTTCTTTTCGATCGATATGAAGGTGCATTTGATTTGGCCTCCATTTGCCCTGAATGCACTTCCCTGCCAGATAAGCCCCCCATGCATAGTCTTATGCATCTGTAGTTAGGGTTTGGATGGCAGGGGATGGTGTGAATGGCAGTCCCTTGTTCTGGTGGCAGGCCTCTGCCCACCATAGGAACTCTAGTTGCAGGCAAGGAATGATAGGAATCATTGTTTCCAGGCTGTGACAATGTTGACTCCATAAACTCTTTAAGTACCATTGAAGTTTCCTCATATGCAGTCTTGCATATGGAATTAGAAGAATGCAGAAGGCCATGAACCCCAAGGCTTGCAGTATTTGTCTTGCAGATATAGCAGGGTTTTTGTGGCCACCTGTTTGAAGTAAGTCACCAAATGAAGTTGCTTTTCTGGCATAAGGAAAGTGATCTGGGCAGTTGTATTCAAGCTTGCACCCAGGAATGCAATTTTTTGAGAGGGTACCAGTTCTGATTTCTTTTCGTTTATAGTGTACCCTAGGCAAGTTAGAACCCTTTTTACAAACGCCAGATGTTTTAGAAGAATGGCCTTGTTTTCTGCCTGAATTAGACAATCGTCCAGGTATGGATATATCTGAATAGTTCTTTGCCTGCAAAATGCAATTACTGGAGCCAGGCACTTTGTAAAGACCCTGGGCGCAGTAGATAAGCCAAAGGCAGAGAACTGATAATGCAAGTAGCCTGCTTTGAAGCGGATGTATCTTCTGCAAGATTCCCTGATTGGAATATGCAGGTAAGTCTCTTTTAAATCTAGAGTTGCCAACCAGGCATCTTTGCCTAGCAGAGGAAGTAACTGGTGAAAGGTCAGCATCTTTGGAATGTCCAGAAAGGTGTTTAGAGTCGACAGGTCCAGAATTGGATGCCATGATATGTCTTTTCTGGGTACCAGGATAAGTCTGGAATAGAAACCTTGTCCCTTTTCATCTTCTGGTACTATATGAATAGCCCCCATGTTTAAGACAGAAAGTACTTGTTTCTGGGCCTCTGCCCACTGATTTGGGGGCAGGTCTGGCCATCCGTTTGGAGTTGGCAGCGTGTGGAAATAAAATCTGTATCCCTGGGATACTATATTTAAAACCCATTTGTCCTGGATTATAAGTTGCCAGTTTTGTGCATGAAGAGCCAGTTTTCCCCCCAAAGGGGCAGCTAAAAGGTAATTGCTTGGTAACTCTAGAGGAAAGACATTGAGACTGCTTACCATAGGGAGGCGTCTTGTTGTTTCCAGATTTGAAAGAGGAGGCACCCCATTGCTTAGTTCTGAAAGCCCCTTGGGACTGAAACCTGGTGCCTTTGGAATGTCTGGGTTTGACTTGAGTGGCTCTGTAAGGAACTGGAAACGACCAGTTCTTAGTAGGCCAGTGCCTACTAAATCTTGGAGGTTGCACTTGTAAGAAATCTTTCACAGTTTGCATAGATTTAGCGTTATCTTCCACCTTTTTTAGAACTTCTTCAGCCTTATTACCAAAGAGACAGTCCTGTTGCAAAGGAGCATCCAACAAATTTGCTTTAACATGATCAGGCAGAGATTGCTCTTTCAGCCAAGCATGCCTTCTAAGCACAGACCCAGTTACAGCAGCCTGCAAGAGGCCTCCAAAGAATCAAAAAGTACAGTTGTGTACCTACCATAAATGTAGATGTTCGAGTGTATTCACTGTTGCAGTCATTACACTTGGGTTATCCTGCTGGCAGGCTACCCGCAGTCAGCCAGAATTCCAAAGTCTAGGTCTGGCGTCAGTTGCTGTCGCCTCTTCCATGACGTCAGTGCGCCAGGGGTATAAATGATGCAGCCGACGCTATTTTCTTCAGTTTTTCTTGCCCCAGATGTCAGGTGCTCCCAAATAGGTAGGCTGAAAAATTATGCCAAAAAGCATGCATGTACTAAAATAAACATTTCATTCATCTACAAGCAAATACTTGTAGGCTGTATAGAATTGAGAAGTACAGAAAAGTCCCAGTAAAGAAAAGGGGGATGGTGGGTGGGTAACGTGGACTGCAACAGTGAATACACTCAAACATCTACATTTATGGTAGGTACACAACTGTACTATGTTCATTGTGTTTCACTGTTGCAGTCATTACACTTGGGTTGAATCCCAAAGCTGAGGCTGGGTGGCTGGGCCTAAATAGAATTAGGAGAGGCTACCAGGCCCTGCAGAACTGCAGTGGCAAAGCCTGCTCTGGATTTAGAGTAGAGAGGTAAGTGGTAGTGCTTGGTGAAAGTGTGCACTGAACTCCAGGTTGCAGCCTCTAAAATGTCTTTGGTTGGTACTCCTCTGAGGAAGGCTGCTGAAGTGGCTGTTGCTCTGGTAGAATGTGGCCGAATGCCCTTAGGCACTGATTTGCCATGTTGTGAATAGCAGAAACAAATGCAGTGTCCTATCCATTTCAAAATAGTCTGCTTTGAGATAGGCTTTCCTAGTGATCCTGCAGCATAAGCTACAAACAGTTGCTCTGAGACTCTTCTTGCTGAAGTTATTGCTAGGAGCAAAGCAGTTTTCCATGTTAAGAATTATATATCAGCTGTATTGGCTGGCTCAAAAGGAGGCAGTATGAGCTTTTCAAAAACAAAATTGAGGTCCCATGTAGGTACTGGTGCTCTCCTTGGGGGTCTTATGTTTTTTGCCCCTCTGAGGTACTGTTTTAGAAGTGGATGCGAGAAAGTAGGAGGTTCCGTATTGTAGTGAGTTGAAATGGCAGAGGCATGGATCTTAATTGATGAGAAGGATAGGCCTTTGTCCAGCATCTCAGTTAGGTATTGTAAAATCTGAGGTATATTTGGAACAAGTGGTTCGAGTCCTTGTGCCTGGTTCCAAGCACAGAATCTCTTCCATTTTTCTGCATAAGATTTCCTAGTGCTGGGCCTCCTGGCTTCTAAAATGACATCCATAACAGCTTTAGAGAGAGGTGTGGACTGAGTGGCTATGTTATCTGCCATGTAGCCAGATTTAAGGTTCTGAGTTGACTGTGCAGGATCTGATTGTTTTGTTGAGTCAGAAGATGAGGAATTTGAGGTAAAGCCCAGGCTGGGCCTTGAGACAAGCTCTTTAGGATTGGGTAACAGTGCTGGCGTGGTCAGTCTGGGGCAATCAGAATAAATTTTGGCTTCTCTTGTCTGACTTTTAGGAGCACCTTGGGAAGGAGAGGCAGTGGAGGAAAGGCATAAACAGTCAGGGTTTTCCAGATGAATGATAGAGCATCCACTTTCCATGCTTGTGAGTGATAAGTTCTTGTACAGAATCACTGTAGTTGGCAGTTGTGAGGGGAGGCAAAAAGATCTATGTCTGGGCGTCCCCATTTCCTTGTTATCATGCTGAAGACCTGTGGATTTAGTTTCCATTCATGAGGGTCCATGAGATTTCGGCTTAGTTCATCTGCCAGAGCATTTTTCTTTCCTGGCAGGAATTCTGCCTGCAGATGCACTTGATAGGTCAGTGCTGTGTTCCACAAAGTCATGGCTTGCCTGCAGAGGGGGTAGGAATGTGTGCCCCCTTGCTTGTTTATGTACCACATAACTGTGGTATTGTCCGTCTTTAGTAATAGTTGTCCTGGATGTAGAAGATCCTCGAAGGCTGTCAGGACATTCTGTACAGCTAGCATCTCTTTTTGATTGATGTGAAGATGCATTTGTTTCTTGGGCCACGTGCCCTGAATACATTTTTCTGCCATGTGAGCCCCCCAGGCATAATCCGATGCATCTGTTGTTATTGTCTGCCTGGCTGTGGGCAAGGTGAAAGGCTGTCCCTTGTTGTGGTGACACGCCAGTGCCCACCATCGAAACTCCTGTTGCAGGCAGGGAATTAGAGTTATTATTGTTTCCAGGCTGTGGCAATGTTGAGTCCAAACACTTTTTAGATACCATTGTAGTTTCCCCATATGCAGTCTTGCATATGGAATTAGTAGAATGCAGGATGCCATGAAGCCCAGAGCCTGCAGGATTTTCATTGCAGGGAGCTGGGTCTTTGTTGCCATCATTTGAAAGTAATGAGTCAGTTGCCTTTGCTTTTCTGGCGTGAGATAACCCATCTGGGCAGTTGTATTTAAGCTTGCACCCAGGAATATCATCTCTTGAGAGGGTACTAGTTTTGATTTCTTTTCATTTACTGTGTACCCTAGGCAAATTAGTAATCTTTTTACAAACGCCAGATGCTTTAGTAGAATGTCCTTGATCTCTGCTTGAATAAGGCAGTCGTCCAAGTAGGGATATATTTGAATTCCTTTTTGTCTGCAAAATGCAATCACTGGTGCCAGCCATTTTGTGAAGACCCTGGGCATAGTAGATAAGCCAAAGGGCAGTGCAGAGAATTGGTAATGCATTGAGCCAGCTATGTATCTGAGGTATCTTCTGCATGATTGTCAGACTGGGACATGCAGGTATGCCTCCCTGAGGTCCAAAGTAACTAGCCAAGCCTTCTTGCCCAGCATGGGTAGAAGTTGCTGCAGCGTTAACATTTTGAATTTTGGAACATCCAGGAAAGTATTTAGGGTTGACAGGTCCAGTATTGGTCTCCAGGCTTTGCCCTTTCTGGGTACCAGGAAAAGTCTTGAGTAAAATCCTTGTCCCTGTTCTTGCTGTGGTACTCTCTGAATATCTCTCATGTCCATGACAGCAGAAATTTGTTTTTGTGCCTCTGCCCATTGGCTTTGTAGCCGGTCTGGCATACCTTTTGATTTTGGAAGGGTGTGAAAGTGGAACCTGTAACCCTGAGAAACAATATTCAGTACCCATTTGTCCTGGGTGATCATGTGCCAATTTTGTGAGAAAAGTGCTAGCTTTCCCCCTAAGGGTGTTGCCAAAAGGTAAGTGCTTGGCATTAGTACAGGGAAGTCATTGGGACTGTTTCCTATAAGGTTGTGATTTGTCTTCTCCTCCTTTAGGGGCTGAAGCACTCCATTGTTTAGGTCTGTATGAGCCTTGGGGCAGAGATCTGCCTCTTTGTGGCCTGTCTGGCACCGGAAAGGACCAATTTTTTGAAGGCCAGTTTCTGCTAAATCTAGGAGGTTGAACCTGTAAGAAATCCTTTACTGTCTGCATTGATTTTGCTTTATCCTCCATTTTCTTTAACACCTCTTCTGCCTTAACACCAAACAAAGTATCATGCTGTAGTGGAGCATCCAATAATTTTACTTGAACATGTTCAGGTAAACTTTGTTCTTTCAACCAAGCATGCCTTCGAATGACAGAGCCTGTAACTGCGGCTCTGCAAGAAGCCTCTAATGAATCAAAACCACATTGCAGAGTATACTTTCCCACTTGTTCAGCTGCATGCAATAAATCCTGCATTTCCTTATTGTCAGGACATTGTTAAAACAGAAAATGCTTACAAATTCAGAAAGACATGAGGTACTGTTGATATTTAAGCATGTGAAACTGGCAGTTTAAAGCCCTTACAGCTAAAGTAGCAGAAGTGTAAACTTTTTTCACCCATCTATCCAGAGCTCTGGAATCCCTATCAGAGGGGACAGGGTTTTTTGCAGCAGAAGCCTTAACCCCTTTAGGACCCTGAGAAATTATTTCTGGGTCAGCAGCAGGGTTTTTATAAAGAAATTTATGAGAGTCTGGGACCCTGTAGTACCTGTCTGGCTTGACTGGTGCAGGGGGTAAAGAATCAGGAGACAAACTGGATTCAGAGAAAACATCATCAACAATATTAAGCACAAGGGGGATAGCTAGGGGCCTGTGCTGAGGCAATAAAAGAAAGTCTCTGAGCCTTTTCTTGGATTCTGAATAATCCTGGCTCTCCCAATGGAAATGCTCCCTCATGGTATGCAAAGTTTCCCCAGAAGAGTAATCCTCGGTGGAGAGGCTGAAGGTATAGATTCTTCTGCATCAGAATCCTCATAGGGAGGGAGAGAATAGCCCTGATCTGAAGAGGAATCAAAGGAAATAGAAACCTGATCAGAGGAATCATAGTCAGTGTCCTGCCTAGGCCTTTAATCAGGAGGGGGATGGGATCCCCTGATCAAAGTAATTAGGTCCTCGGCCATTTTAAGCATCTGTTTCTTTGGCATGGATGACTGTCTAGGGGAAATGTTGTACTTGTTTCCTTGTCTTTAATGGTGTTTTTAACTTTGCCTTGGCTGCTGTAGTGGACTTAATAGTAAGCTGTGAAGGTCTGAAAACACCCTCAGAAGCCGATGCCTGCTCAGCGGCTCTGGACCCATCTGAGGGAATAGTTTCTGCAGGCCCAATACCTTGAGTTTAAAGAGGCCTAGGTGTCGACACGTGGGAGTCGGATGCGGCCTGTGGCTCTGAGATAGCAGGTGTCAGGGGCTGCAAAAGCACA
This sequence comes from Protopterus annectens, assembly GCF_019279795.1. Classification (NCBI taxonomy): domain Eukaryota; kingdom Metazoa; phylum Chordata; order Ceratodontiformes; family Protopteridae; genus Protopterus; species Protopterus annectens. Next base: position 627,975,707 of record NC_056747.1, read on the forward strand.
TCACTGAGAACCGGCGACTGGCCTAGAAGAGGCTTCGTTGTCGGTTTTGGACCTCGGATACCTGTCCTTTTCTTTGTCTTTGCGTTTTTTATGAATTCCGGTCGTCGGTTGTTCCGAAGGCATTATGTAGTTAAACCTTCGGCCAAAGTAATGTAATGCAAAATCAAACTAACGCTTAATAGTGCGTTTGTTGAATCTAGCACAAAACAGGCAACTAGTAATGTTGTGGTCAGGGCCTAGGCAAGGAATACAGTAAGAGTGAAAGTCCTTATGAGGTATTTGCTTCCCACAAGAAATACAATTGTTAACTTTTACTGACATCGGTCTGGAGCAAGAAAAAGTTTCCCCAATGGGGTACTTGAATTATTGAAGACTTCGGTTCTGAAATTCGATTTCAAAAATCTCAGGAGTTGGCCGACCGGCACTTGCGAACTGCTTTTGCTTCGGGCACCGTGCGGCAAGAAAGACTGCAGAAAATGGCGTCAGCTGCATCTTTTATACCCCTGGTGCACTGACGTCAGGGAAGACGCGACAGCAACCGACGCCGGACCTAGACTTTGGAATTCTGGCCGACTGCGGGTAGCCTGCCAGCAGGATAACCCAAGTGTAATGACTGCAACAGTGAAACATGATGAACATCCACACTGCAAAGTATGTTTTCCAATTTGTTCAGCTGAATGCAATAAATCCTGTAAATCTTTATTTTCCACACAGTCAGAAATCAACATCATTTTCTGTTTAAGCAGTCCCATGATATGCTGCTGATATTTTAGCATATGGAATTGACAGTTTAAAGCCCTGTTTGCCAAGGTTGCAGAAGTATAGACCTTCTTACCCCATCTATCCAGCACCATGGAATCTCTATCAAAAGGGTTAGGATTTTTAGCAGTAGAAGCCTTTATACCCTTGGGGCCCTGAGAAATGGTTTCAGGATCCACAACAGGATTTTTGAAAAGGAATTTGTGGGAGTCAGGAACCCTGTAGTATCTGTCTGGCTTACAAGGAGTCAGTGGCAGAGAATCAGGAGCCATACTAGATTCTGAAAACACATCATCAACAATGTGTAGAACAGGAGGTATAGCCAAAGGCCTATGCTGAGGAGGAAGAAGAAAATCCCTAAGCCTCTTTTTAGATTCAGAAATATCCTGATTTTCCCAGTGGAAATGTTCCCTTAAGGTATGTAAAGTTTCCCCAAAAGAAAAATCCTCAGGGGAGAAGCAGAAGGAATGTAATCCTCTGCATCAGAGTCCTCATAAGTAGGTATATCCTGTTCATTAGAAGAGTCAGAAGAAATAGAATCCTGTTCAGAAGATTCATAGTCAATTTCAGCCCTAGGCCTCTTTGAAGGGGGGGTGGGGTTGGCTACCCTTGATTAGAGTAATTAAATCTTCAGCCATTTTAATTATTTGTTTTTTAGGCATAGGGGCCTGCACATGTGGCCTGGGCGTCGGTTTTTTTAGACATAGATCGAGATTTTGGCCTTAATATTAAAGATGGTGTCGGTTTAATATACAAATCTGTAGGCCTGAATACACCCTCAGAAGCCGGAGCCTGCACAGCAGCTCCGGACCCATCCAAGGTAGAGACATCCGCGGGTTCCATAGCTGAAGCATCTCGCAGCATACCGGACTCCGATCGGATCTCAGTAAAGGCCTATGAATCAGAAGTAGCGGGTATCGGGCTGCGAAAGTGCCTCACTGAGTACCGGCGAAATGGCGGCTGGCTTAGGAGAAGTGTCGTCGGCAGTTTTGGACCTCAACGGCCTGTCTCTGTCTTTTTCTTTGCGTTTTTCTTTTAGGTATTCTGGTTGTCAGATTGCTAACCGACATCATTTCTGGATAATTAACCCGTGATCCAAAATATTTAGAAGCAAAAATGTACCAAAGACGGATAATGCGCTAATTAAATAAAGCACAGAACCGGAAACAAAGTACATCATGGTCACAGCCTAGGCAAGGAATACAGTACAAATGGCAATCCTTATGAGGTATTTGCTTCCCACAAGTAATACAATTATTAACTTTTACTGACATTGGTAAGGAGAAAGAAAAAGTTTCCCCAACGGGGTACTTAGCTTTTTAGTTGAAGACTTTAGTTCTGAAGCTCGAAAACTAAAATTTCAGGAGTCGGCCGACTGGCACTTGCAAACTGCTTCTGCTTCGGGCACAGCGCAACAAGAAAGACTGATGTAATGGCGTCGGCTGCATGTTTTATACCCCTGACGACCTGACGTCATGGAAGAAGGGACAGCAACTGACGCAGGACCCAAGACTTTGTTCATAGGTAAGTCCTAGGCTATCGGCCCATGGGACTACGTAAGCCTAGCCAACAAGGTTCCATGGTTTACGCAACCCAAGAAAGTTATCAGGCCAACTGAGGGCAACCTGCCAGCAGATTACCCAAATGTAATGACTGCAATAGTGAAACACGAAGAACATCAGATGTTTGCTTCTCATTATAGCAAAATTACAGAGGGATGCAGGCAGCAGTTTGGTCCACAAAAGTTACACTGGTGACAGTCTAACTGACAAGGTACTGTTCAAAAGAATTATATAGGTGGAAGCCTGATACCTAGCTAAGGGTCTACATCCAAGCACATTGAAGTCAAAGAGGCATGAAAGATGAGAGCCTGAAGTATGACCAGAGACACAGACAAGGAAATCCTGAACACTTGGTATGAGAATGAGACTGAGAAGAACTGTAAATTACTGAACTTTAATGAATGATTTAAGTTCTGCCACTTAAGGCTGACAATTACTTGAAAACATCTCAAACAACTATCAAACGTGCACTGCTGGACACGTTTATACAAATAAAGAAATTATTTACTTTAAAAATGCTGCGTGTTCTGTGAAAGATAAATATTGGAATATACTGGCTTTATGCAGTAAAATGAAATAATGGTGGTGGAAAATGCATGCCTTTAGAGCAAGTTTCTGTAACATTCAGCTTGTGAAGGGGCCTCGAGACACTAAAGTGGTATTCTAATAAGGGCAGACTGATTCAATGCTATTATTTTTGCAAAGTAAAACTAGTTTAAACTGCAAAGTGTACAATGAAATGGGAAATATGCACCACAAAAAGTGAGAAGGGGAACATTTCCTGTTTAATGTTAATGGAGTGATGACGACTTTAACGAATGTGGCAGACCCAGTCAGTGGGGATGGTTGCTTGATTGGGTGTCAACATTATGTATACTCAGACGTTGACTGTATGTTGAGAAACAGAATAGAACGATTTTTTTTCATTTAATTTCATTTATTTGACTGGATTCTAAAAATAAAGCAATGAAGTAACAAAACATTGAAGCTTACCTTTGAATTGCTTGAAACTGGATGTGTAACATCTGGAATAACAATGAGCATTCTAAAACTGGAATAGGTTATTCCTTAAACACTGAAGTTAGAACGGGAATAGCAATGTTCTCAGAGGAGCACTGCTGAATGAGATCCTAGCTGACTGCCAACTGAGTGGCACATTCTACAGAACTGAGATTACATCTAACAGAATTTGATTTTGAGGAGCTATGTTCACTAAAAAACAGCAAAGATAATCCAGAATGAAGATGACATTTTTAATTGCTGCTTGTTAAACTGTGTCTAGCTAAACAGTCATGGGCTTTTTGGCAATGACCAAAGAAGCAGAGGTTTAGAAGCTAAACCAGTGATGCACAACCTTTTTGTGGGGAGTGCCACTACACAAATTATTAATGCATCTGAGGGCCACCTCAAAACATAGTAGTCGTTATGAGTTAACAGCAGGTACAGGTGACTGGCATTTTTACTTAAGACAGCAGTCATGAAATTGCCTGTTTTCTACATCAGCTTTGCGTTTAACTTTGTAATAAGTCATGGCTGCAAGCCAGAATAAACTCTTGCAGAAAGTTACTACTTTTTACCGACTACAAATTATAACAAAGAATAGTTACTTCCATGGCTAGAATTAGACATGTGCACAACTGCAGTCAATTAGATAAGTAAGCATGTGCTGGAAAGTTTGGATGACTGGAGTAAATCATAGCATTTTTTTCACTTTTTTAAAAAAATTTTGGTTACTCTCCTGGGGCCAGATGGTGTTGTGTGGAGGGCCGGATTTGGCCCCCGGGCCAGACGTGGTGCACCACTGAGCTAAACTTTAACAGTGAAGTCAGTCAAATAATTCTTGACAAACTACATTTAAAAGAATTGCAGGGAAAGAGAGTGGTAGAATGACAAGTACTGATGAATATTTTAACAAAACAATACGAAACTGCAGTCAGGTTAGATGTGTATGATGAATGTACTAAACTGCTAAATGAAATGGGTTGGGAAAATGTCACTGCAGTACAAAGCATTTAATGAAGCTGGGTAAATTATGAGGAAGTTTTGCCAATACATGTCTTTGTCTTTTTGGCTTTTCCCGGTTAGGGGTCGCCACAGCGGAACTCCGGTCCGCTAATGATTGGCAGTAGATTTTTATGGTGCCGAGTTGCCAGCCCGATGCCAAACCTTCAGCAAAGGCACACCCATTAAGTATGAAAAGTGATCAGCTTAAAGAAAGTGAAGCATTAACTGCACTACAAATAATTCAGTAGTGCTAGATAGCTACTACTGATACTAAATAATTTACAAATCCTTGCTAACTTTGTTGGTAATACTATGAGAAGGTACTTCTGCTTGCATTTACAAAAGCGGACATATATAATACCGGTTGTTTCGAAAGCTACAGTAACAAGAAGTAATGAATTGATCAAATACTGTTCTGAACAAAAATTACGGTTGCTGTTTTGTTGTGAGAAAATACAACTATGTCCAGTGTAATGCTTAAATGGGAACAGCAGGCAAATGAAAGAAGTATATATTATTTACAGTAAGATGGTATGAGAATTGCTTCTGACTAAATCCTGTGGCTGCTGCTCTATAACAGAAGTGCGTGTACGCGGAACAGAAATAAGTACTGAGAAATTCTGAGTTAGAGTTGTGAACTAAATAAAAGCACGTACTATCTGATATGAGACTGATATCAAAATGCAAAGAAGTTACAATGTCTCAAACAGTGCAAAACCAATGCATAAGGACTGACAGCAAGCCGAGGGACATTTCTAAGTATTAAATCATGTACTTCCATGAAACGACAGGCGATTAAAGGGACACAGTGCTGTAAAAATCTAATGCTGAAACCTACTAAACTTTGCAGGTTGAAAAACACTGACCTGATGAGATGCAAAACAAAAAAAAATAAAGCAGTAACAATAACTGCACTAAAAGTAAAGGTAGGAAGATGTCACAAGGGAAGACTGCTGATGAAACAAAGCAGAGCATTACTAAATCACAAATATGTAAGTTATGTGTAAACCTCAAACTGGCAAAAATGAAACACTTAAGTGTACCTATAAAACATAAATGCAATCAAAAAGGGTAATAACAACAAATTGTGTTTATCTGAGGTGTTACCAAAATAAAGGTAATATGATACTTAATAGAGTCAATATGTACTTCAAACTGATACTGAAACAAGGTACATAAGGAATGATGATGTTCAAATTCAGAAGTCCAGGAATTTATCAAAAGAATGAAGATACACATGGCAATGCAGGAGACAAAAATGATGGAGTAGACTAAGAAGGCTTACTGACGGTCTAATAAAGAGAATTCAAAAGCAGTTGCAACAGCAAAGAACAAGGCAGCAGAGGCACTCTAGCAGCTTCTGGAAAGTAGCAAAGAACCTATGAGGTTGCAAGACACACAGAAAGTTAAAATCATCTGACATCTTTCATAAAGGATGCCAGCAAAAACTTACTCACCAATCCAAAAAACATCAAATTTATATGGAAGGAGTACTTCCAGTGGCTTCTGAATGGGGAAAAATCCCACAGAACCGGTAATGTCTCAGATACAGCCTAAATAAGAGCCCACAGCAGAAGAACAACACTAAAGGAAAATTAAGTCAGAAGATAAAGCAAGCTCCAATGAGGTCATGGGATATATGATAAAGATTGTTGGATGGCTACACTCATCAGCATCTTAACTTCAGCTCTCCCAGTATGAAAAAAGAAACTGAGACAAAATGGCTAATAATTCTATTAGTTTTAGTAAAATACAATTACTGGCTAATAAGTACACTGCCTGGATTCAGCAACTAAGAAACAGCCTGAAAGAAAATAAACTAGAAAAGGTGAATAGAAAACACTAACTGGGAAGAATCCTGCAGATGTTCAACAAAAAGCATTTCAACTCCAGCTTTGGTGCAAGGGATGGCTTCAAGTAATTTAGATGAAAAAATAAACCAAATGTGCTAAGAGCTGATTAAAATAAATGAAATGCTGGAGGAGTTATGAATTCAAAAGGCTGTTAAAAATGGGAGAGCTATTCAGATGAAAGTACAGTTGTGCAAAATCTTACCATAATGGTAGATGTATTTCTCTTCATCGCTGCAGTATTCATTACATTAGGGATCCACTGGCAAGGGCGGCCTGACATCCGGTGAGTATATCAAAACCATTAAGGTACACTGTACATCACACATATGCTCCTTGCATAGCGTAGGGCATAAAGGTGACATCTGGAAGTACCATCCTCAGGACTGAGTAGGAACACCAATCCAAGGAAAAGAAAAGGAAATCAGCATCCAGAACAGAAATAGAACAGGGGGTGGAGGGATGGAGTGAATACTGCAACAGTGAAGAGAAAGACATCTACCATTATGGTAAGATTTTACACAACTGTACTATGTCCTTCCATTTCACTGATGCAATATTCATTACACTAGGGTGTGCGCCAAAGTTCAGGAAATTCCATCCAACTTGCCGTGCTTGGTGAATGTATGTACAGAAGTCTGGATAGCTGCCTCAAGAATACAGTTATTATTCAGACCCTTGAAAAAAGCACCAGAAGAGGCCACAGCCCTAGTAGAATAAGCCATAACAGAATAAGAAAAGCTCTTACCATGAAAGGAATAACAAAAATAAATAGCTTTGGAGATCCAAGAAGAAGAAACAATTTACTTGGATAGAGCTAATCCCAAGGACCTGGGATGAAATGAAACAAAGAGCTGATCGAATTTCCTAATAGTCTTATCCAAATTAAATCTAAGTTGTCTATGCACATCCAAAGTGTGCAATACCTTCTCACTGGCAGAGTGCAGAGAAGGGAAAAAAGTGGGTAAATGAATAGACTAATTAAAGGACAACTCATTCACCACCTGGGGCATAAAAGAAGGATTAGTACGCAAGGACAACCTGTCCTTATTAATCATCAAAAAAGAAGGACAAGCCATAATGGCTTGAAGTTCAGAAACCCACCTGGCAGAAGTAAGGGCAAACAAAAGAACAGTCTTCCAAGAGCAATGTTTCAAGGAAGTTGAAGCAGCAGGCTCAAAAGATTCCATCATCCTGGATATCATGTCTCCAAAATAAATCTCTTCAAAGGGAGCATCAGGACTGGTAGATTCCTCTTCCTCTTTACCAGAGGTCAAAGGAAAAGGAATCTGAGAAGAGTAGATAAGGGATTCCTCAATCAAATCCAGCTCCAATACAGAGGAATCCTGTTCCCTGGGTCTTCTTAGGGGAGGAGAGGACCAAATGGGGGTTGGAACAAACTCCCTACCATCAAAGCACTAAACAAGTAAATAAATCCAGTAGAACCAGGAATCCAGGACGCCAGTTAGATAGTGTAGAAATGATCCATCTTTATTGAAACCAACAGTTTTAGCGCTTTCATCTCCGTAGTAGAGACTTCATCAGAAACAATTAACTGCATTTAATTACACATTTATATAGTATTTGAATCAATGACATCACATATTAATTAACATTTAAAACAATACAAACCTAAAAAATTTTTTTATGAAACTAAACTATATGTGTTAAACATATATAACTGTTGCATTTTTGTTTTTATTTTATTTTATTTTAATATGTGTGTTTGGCACCTTGGGTCTAGTTTAGAACACAAATCATTATTTAAAAACTTTGTTAAAATGTATTGTTGTATGTAACATATAAACTTCTGAATAATAAATAAATGAATAAATATATTAGTGTGTTTAAAAATGTATTAAATGTATGGGAAATATATTTAAAAATGTATTTAAAAATCCCAATTAATATAATTGATTAATGTAAAATAAGGATTATTCTTAATAAATGCTTCAATTTTACAAGTATAAAAAGTATATATAAAAAATTAATATATATATATATATATATATATATGTTACTCAAATATTGTTGGCCCTTTCGATGAGTAACGGTACTAACGATACAGTTTCATTTAGTCCTGGGGGAAACATAGAAGCCAGTCTAACCTGCCATTGACTTTCCTTCTTTTTTAACAAATTTTTCCAATCACCACCCCTGGTGTCCATTTTTATAGTATCTAAAATACCAAAGACAAATTTCTTAAATCCAACACAAGAAGTGCTATGTTTATACAAAGCATTAGTATTCTTGTGGTTCTTAATGTCATTTAAATGTTCGTAAATTCTGTTTTTAAGAAATCGTTCAGTCTTGCCTATATAAAAATGTTTACAGGTACAACATAAAGCCAGGTATACCACTCCTCTGGTGTTACAATTACCATTTTGTAGGTGTACCTTACTGTTCATGATGTTGTTTAACATAAGAGTTGGCTCAACATAAATGTAAGAACAATAGTGGCACATGCCACATCTTTTTGTACCTTGTTTGTTGTGGGGGGCGTTGAATCTTTTGTATTCCAAAAGTTGCTTCATGTTGGGACCCACTTTGTTTGTAAATCTGGGTGTATTACCCAATTTTTTGTATATAATATCATTTGATCTGAAAATGTTCCAGTTCTTTTGTAAAATGTTTTTAATAGCAGGGGTTCTTGCATTATATGTTAAAACACAAGTGGTGTTGAAGTCATGAGTGTTTTTTCCCCCAGCTGAAGTGTTTTCAAATGAACCTAATAGGGGGATATATTTTTGACCCCATTGGTGGTAAACATTTTGTAGAGTAGAATTAATCAAATCTATGGGGTATCCCCTCTCCAAAAACATTTCTCTTAACAAATTAAATTAATTTTCAAGATCTTCTTTTTGAGACGTCATCCTGGCAATTCTGATAGCTTGCCCTTTTACTATACTAACTTTTTGTGATATAGGATGATAACTCTCAAAGTGTAGATAGGCATTACAGAACGTCTTCTTTCTAAATATTTTTGATTTGAACTGTGTGTTTGATTTATCCTTAATAATACAAGTGTCAAGGTAATTGATACTCAGTGTGTTGTATTGAAAAGTAAAAGAAAGAAAGGCAGTACTACAATTAATGTAGTCTATAAATTTGATGATTTCTTCTTCAGGGCCTCCCCACAAAATAAAAATGTCATCCAGGTATCGAAGATAAAGTTTAATGTGGGGCCAAAATGGACCATCAAATACATGTTGTGTTTCCCATCCTAATAGAACCAAGTTAGAATATACTGGTGAACAAGTAGCACCCATAGGTACACCAGTAACTTGTTGATAAAATTCCCCTTCGAAACATAGGAAATTATTTTCAAGAACTATGTTCATGAGTTCACATATTAATTTTACCTTATCATTGTCGAGGTCCGAGAATTTAAATAATACTTCCTCAAACAAAAACATCCCTTCTTTTTTGGGAATACATGTGAACAAGTCCTTTACATCTATGGTTAAAAACAAAACATTGTCTTGAAATAAATCTTGTTTGACACTTTTTAAAAATTCCCATGAATCTTTCAGTAAGTGAGGGGTCTTGTGAACCACATGTTGTGTATGAAAATCAATGAATACAGATAGTGAATGTGTTTTTGATCCCTTTGCCGCCACTATAGGTCTGAATGGAGGCCTGGAAATATCCTTATGTATTTTTGGTATTCCGAAAAATACCGGTATTTTTGGGAATTTTGTAAAAAGAAACTCATACTCACTAGGACTAATTCTCCCTTCCAGGACATATTCCTCTAGGTAGCTATTTATTCTGAAATAAGAAATATTGATTTGATTTTTAGAAGTGTGACTATATGTTTTCTCGTCAAATAATAAATTTAGCATGGCATTAGAATAATCCATACTCTTGAAAATGGCTATTCCCCCACCTTTGTCGGGAACCATGATACGAATATTGTGATCATTTCTTAAGTCACATAATAAATTAAATTCATTCTTGGTTAAATTCCAATGATCTAACCTATAATTTTGTTTAAATTCATTATATATATCTTCTATGACAAGTTTTTCATAGGTTTCCAACAAAGGGTGTAAAGGTGGATTAAAAACGCTCTTCTTTTTTAATCTCTTGTCAATGTCTGTAGTATTCCTAACATTATATTGTAGAGGTTCTAGAAGTATCTCTAAATTTAATTTTCTGACAAAAAGTTTCAAAGCTTCTATATTCTCTACAAGGTCACCTCTATTAGATGGAATGAACTTGATGCCCTTTGAAAAAAGGTCAAAATGGTCGTCAGTAATGGTCAAATCTGAATAATTGTATATAGTAAAGCCTCCTCTTTTAAAAACAATATTGTCTTCTGGTGTAAAGGGAACAACATAGGTGTCTTTTTCTAATATGCACTCATGGAATGGGGAAACTAATTTCTTTTCTGGGGATAGTAAGTTCTGTTGTATTCCCCTTTCTTGTTGTAATACTGTGCCAGTCTCTCAGAGCGCCTGAGGGTGGGAAAATCCCGTTCATCTGTGTTTTGTATAACCATCCCTTCTTCAACCCAATCACTGGTGTGCCCTGCATAATGGTCTACAGAAGATGGTGTGTAACTTTGTGGGAATTCAACACTACCATGTCCATGTTGTTGTTTATACATAAACTTGTTTCTATTAAATTTATTGTGAGAAACATTTTGATTTTTGTTTATGTACACCATATTGTCTTGATAATTCTTCTGATCCCTGTGGATTTTACGTTTTTTCTTTTGAAAAATATTGAAACATCTATTCTCAACCCTATCCAACATTTTAAAATACATAGTACTGTAGTGTGAAAACAATAAATAATTTCTAATTTTGTTATCTAAACTTTGTACATCCTTAAAAACATGTTCTTTTTGAATTTCGTAATAGTGTACAGTTTTTCTTAAAAGACCCAGGCCTATTTCATTAAAATAATCACAAAAATCAGACAAAATTTCATCAGAATAATCTATGCCAAAAGGGAATTTGTAAATTCTAAGTCCCTGTGGCACAATTTTTAAATTAATACATTGTTTGAGATATGCAATGTCAATTTCTATGCTTTTGCATTTAAAAAGTCTTTTTTCCATAGAGAAAATCAATTCCTTCAGGGAAGCATTGTGAAAATCCTTTTCCACATGGTTATAGTTATTGTCATTTTCATTAATATTTTCGCCAGCAGAAAAACAATACTTTCTAGAAAAAACCTTATCAAATCTGTTAGTAGCCTCCTGTTGAGAGACTGTTACCGGCTGAAGAACCGGTGTAACGCCCCTGTCGTTATAAATAACATAATTACTAAGAAGTCTGTCATTATTGCCAATGGGTAAAAACACAGTACCTGTTTTAGGTCGAACATCACTGTTCGTAGATGAAATAGGAATATTGCCTGTCCCAATAAGTATGGGAGATGGACCCAAATCAATGCGACATCCATTAGATGTACCCTTAGTGCCATCTGAACAACTGGAATCAACAATATTTAATCCAAAATCAGGAACGTCTTGTTTGTCCGCCTCGCCATTGCTGTGAACCACTCTAACCTGACTAACCAAGTTCGGGTGATGAAGCGGAAGTCCTACACCGTTAGTGTTGTAACCACCATAGCCCGGAGGCACAAAAACATTTCGCTCACCCATAAAGTAAGGAACGTTAACACTGCAACTACTTCTTTGAGTTAGGAGTTCCAAAAGCTTTGTCAGTTCACCCTTTAACTGGGAAACTTCGCCACGTTACTCCTTAATCTCCGCTCCTTGGTCCTCGGCAAGCGTAGTGTTAGACAAGTTGAGATCCCCAGAAATATCCTTGGTTCACGAAACGCTACCACAAGTAACAAAAATGGAACTAGATAAACCAGTAAATAAATCCAGTAGAACCAGGAATCCAGGACGCCAGTTAGATAGTGTAGAAATGATCCATCTTTATTGAAACCGACAGTTTTAGCGCTTTCATCTCCATAGTAGAGACTTCATCAGAAACAATTAACTGCATTTAATTACACATTTATATAGTATTTGAATCAATGACATCACATATTAATTAACATTTAAAACAATACAAACCTAAAAAAAGCACTAAACAAACTATGAGAGAAGGCCTGCCATTCACTCTGTGAATCCTTAGGAGTAGGAGAAATATATTTCACCTTTTTTTTTCATCAATGGTATGTCTTCCTTAACACAGTTTTGAAGGCTCTGACCAGGATGGCATTCAATGATGGTAGCAGGGATGTCTTCCCTAACTAAAATCTGAAGAGCACCCCCTAGGCCCCTCAGAAATAATCAGCCATGGGTCATCCAGAGCATCCAAAATGGATGTCTGTAAAGCCTCCTTGGACATGCATAAAGTTGGATCCCTGCCAGCCTCCCACCTGGTCATGGCAAAGGAATCCAATGGCAAAGCCAGGAGAACCTGCGGACATTCACTCATCTCAGGAGAGATGTCTGGAGAAGGCTGAACAGCAGGAGATTCTGGCCTAGGCTTCTTGGCCTTCTTCTTCACTAACGGCTGCCCCTCAGAGTGGGAAGTACCATCCATCGTGTCTTTCGCAAGAAGCTTAAGATGCTGATTTTCAAGATACAGCATCAACTAAGATAGTCTACTATGAATGGTTTTAGGTACGAAAGCCTGACAAATGGAACACGACATATGGTCATTAAGAGGTACCTAAGCAAAAAAGATACTGGTCATGGCGGTCTTTATGGAGAATCTGTCTTGGAAGACTTGAAACCCCACAAGCAACAATAAAAAATAAGTAAGGTTAAGTAAAAAAAAAGAACCTCAACAGGGCACTTATCTGTAACAGCTTGGTGAGCCAACAATGAAATGGGCATTCAGACTGATGATCAGGCGATGGCGTTCGGAATGGCAGCAAAGACATTCTGAGAATGGTACATCCGGACATCATCATTGTGCACTACACTGTGCAAGGAGCATATGTGTGACATACTGCATATATCTTAAAGCAACCTAAAGGTTTTGGTATACTGGACAGATGTCAGGCGTCCCTTGGCAGAGGTTCCCCAATATAATGAATACTTCAACAGTGAAATGGAAGGACACCTGATAAAACTATTAAAATCAGAGGTTGAAATGAAGAAAAAGGTTGGCCAAATATGAGACTGCTCAGGAAGAGCTACTTCAAAAAATGGTAGCGTTAGAGGACAGAGCATGCAGAGAAAACATGAGATTTTCTGCTGTACCACAGAAACTGGAAGGAACAGACTGTAGTCATTTTATGAAAGCACAAATAAGCAACTGGAATGGTATTCCACAGCAGGACTTATTCACTAAATTGCTTATTGTGTATATGTTCCAAACCTGGGTATGAGAAAGCAGCCAAGACCTGTATTAGTAAAGATGCAAACATACCAGCAAACAGTTGATCCTGACAAACCTGTGACAGAAGGGGAAAGTAATAAAAACTGAAGACAGTGGAGTGTTTGTAGAAAATGATTACTCACTGCACACCAGGCAAAAGAGAAGAAAATTTCTCTCAGCAATCAGGGAATTTTAAGAGGCAGGTGTGAGTTTCAAGCTGCTGCATCTAGCAGTCTTCAGAATATTTTTTTCCTGGAGGATTAAATTATTTTTTATGCAGGATAGGCTAAGGAGGAAATATAAAAGTCTGTTCAATAAAAAGTGAGCCATCAAATAAAACAGGACTCTGCTTCTAATTCATCTGATAATAAAGCTCACAGACTTTGCCAGTGAAACATTTTCCAATTTTCCAAAGAAAAAACCTTGAGAGACAAACAAAACACAGGAGTTGATTGGAAGAATCAAGAGTACATTGGATTTGAACCACAGTCTGGGGTTGGGAAATGGAGAAGAACAGGAAGAGCAGCAACACTGACATTGGTGATTAAATGTGAGAATACAAAGCTACTGCAACTGCTTTCAAAGTGGCTAAGCAAGACTGTACATTTGTTAACTTTGTTAAACTTCTGGGGGGGGTGGACTGAATAGCATATACCCCATTAAATCTCATTAGTGGTTGGAAGGACACTAAAAAGGGAAAAAAAGTGCAAGTACAACAATTTTTTGTTCTTAATAGTAATTGTATAAAACATTTCATGATATAAACTGAAAGATAAATAGTAAAGCATTTTCACTGATTGTTATATGTGATCAGGATGCTAATGTAAACAAGCACTTTTTTCTTTTTTTAGTTTTAAGAAATGTAGGCATTACAAACTAAAAAGAAAAGGGAGGCTTGCAAAAACATGTTCAAGTTAATATGCTGTAATCTTGGGTTGTTCAGATGCGGTGTAAAATCATACTGTGTAGAATATATTAGAGTTGAGATGTTTTCTCTTACTTTTGCATGGGTGAATATCAGGATTAATGCCCCTGGGATAATCTAATAAGTTTCTTGTGTAAGCGTGTGTGTGTGCTATAAAAATAAGAGAAAACTGTGAGCAGAAAGCTATAATTCAAAGTGGAACAGGATGATGACGACAAAGGGGGAAGATCAAAAAAGAAAGAGACTGTGATTTTGGATACAGATCCTTAAGAACAATAACAACCATACAGAATATTATATTCATAGAGTAGAAAAAATATTCTAAGAACTTAGCCAACATGGGGGTGGAGAAAGGAGACACTGCTGATAGGGATGACTGCAATTAGGGATACAGAGACTAGGCAAGAAGGGTCTGGAATCTACTTGAGAAAACTAACAAATGAACCAAGGTATTGGGAGCAAATAATTAGAGAGGGAAAATTAATAGAATGGGAAGACAGACCAAAAATTCATTTGGACTGCAGGCTAGACATTGGGTTCCCTATCGAGGATTGATATCAGAGCAGAGGCAAACAGAAAGGAATAGGGGATCCTATTTGAAAGATCAGCACTGGTAGAGTTTTTAGTAGAATCTAGAACAGAAATTGCTGGTAAAAAAGGAATTATTAGTACAGTATATAAATATTGCATGATAACTATAGGAATCAATCACTGGAGGTTAGAAAGGATTGGGAAGAGAGACTGGATAAGCAATTCACAAAGAAACAATGTGGGATATATGTATGGCTTCCAAATATGCAACAAAATCTAGAAGATTTAGGATCCTTGCTTGGAAATGTTTGCATATATATTTTTTATACCCCAGACTCCAAAGAAATTTTCCTCAGGTATATTGCAAATGTTGGAGGTGTTGGGGGGGAGAGAAGGAAGTAACCAAGAATATATCTGTTGGTGTGTAATGAGTTGACAGACTTAAAAAATTCTCTGCAAACTACTCTATCAGAAATACTGGGTGAGCAAATGGTGTAACTAAGGAAATTATTTTTTGAGCTGTGACAGAATTGGAATTACCTTGACATAGTAAGGCCTTGCTGAGTTTAATTCTGGTGGCTGCCAAAAAGCAATTACTAGAAAATGGAAATCAAAGTCTGGGCAATGCAGTGGTACAGCGGTTAATGCTGTCACCTCACAGCAAGAGGTTCTCTGTTTCGATTCTCGGCTGGTCTGCCTTCTGTGCGGAGTCTGCATGTCCTCCCTGCATTTGCGTGGGTTTCCTCTTGGTAATCCAGTTCCCTCACACATTCCAAAGAGGTGCATCTGGAGCATTTCTCCCCGGGCCTCTGCTAAAAATAGGTTCGGACCTAGTCAGACTTTCCCGGTCAACAAATGTTACATATATAAATAAATAAAATAAATAAATAAACTAACTGCACTAGAAGTAGAGAATATAGTAACAGAGATAAAAAAAATGGAAGTGGGATCTTTAAAAAAGAGTAGGAGCAAATTACATAGAAAAAATGTGGAGGAAAAATGAGGCATAAATGAAGGCAGGAACTGAATGAGCCAAGTAATGTTTGACAGGCAATGACTAAATAGACCAAGTGAAGTACAATGTTTACAACAGAAAATATGTCAATACAGGTTGTTTTCATTTAAATAAATGTATGATTGCCATTGTCATGAGTGATAATTTAATAAAGATGTTTCTTGTTTAAAAAAATAGTTTTATTTAAATGAAAGCCAGTGCACTTTTTCTAAAGGCTGAAAGTAAATGTTCTCTGAAAGCATTCAATCTGCTTTTCATATCTGAGAGGGGACTAATGATAACACAAAAACAGACAGCAATTAGTGTAACTAGGAGCACAAGCTGTAATATGTCTTTAGCATGGAAAACTTCAGGCTAGTAGATACCTGTAGGTGTAGCTATAAATCTGGGACAACTGTTCCTATTACAAAAGTTAAATTTCATTATTTGAAGATATACATAGTTTTGTGTTTGTTTTAAGTTAAATTGGTTATGGGGTGTTCTGGGGTGTGTTTGTTTTTTTTGTTTAAGGGTTTCATTAAAACAAAGTGTCTTGCAAAATGTGACACAGGTTCAAATGGAGATGAAACAACTGTATGAAAGATCAATCCGCCAGATATCACTGAGTGCATGTAACACAAAATCTGGAAACAGGCATTTAAAAAAAGCTATTGTATAACAGGTGGGAATAACAACTTCTTATAATGGCTACAAGGAAAAAAATGTAAGAGTACTGAATTAGATTAAGAAATGCAGAGTGCAAATAGCAATGTTACAGGAAACACATTTGGAAAGAAGTGTGCATATGAATTTGATAAAGAAGGATTTCAGGATGGATATCTAACAGAATATCAGGGACAAAGGAAAATGAGAGTACTTATACTAACTGCTAAAGGGGCTCCAATAGTAATAGAAGAGGGAAAAATACACTTATGGTAGATTTGTGGTAGTAAGAGGCTACTGGTAAGAGACCAGGATTACTGGTATGTATTTATATTCAACCTAAACTGCTATTATGGAGTTTAAGAAACTTTAGGGAGAAATAATCAGCTTTCAGCAGGGAATATTACTCATAGGTAGGGAATGGAACTTTACTTGCAACAGTGACAATGTATCTGCGAGGCCTAGAAGGGAAATATAACAAAGGATGACTGATTTCTGAAGAAATGTATGAAAATATTTGGTATGGAAGACATGAATTCAGTAGTAGAAACTGAGAAAATTTACATATTATTCCCCAAGGTACAATAACTGGGCTACACTAGACAGAAAGTATATTTCACAAGAGCATGCGACAGATCCAATAACTACTTCAGCTCATGTACCAATAAGCCCTAAAATAAAAATGTAGGCTACTGAAGTAAAAATAAGACAATGATGCTCCCCACCTATCCTTTAGAGAGAGAAAAACTTAAGGAATTGGTAGTGGAAATTATTCGAGAGTTACTAGGGAAGATTCTTCAGAATTTAGAACTAGAGAGTGGAATAAAAATGAATGTATAGTTTAAAACTACAGTAGAAATAAACAAAAAAGCGATATGGTTAAGAGAGAACAAGAATTATTTAGAGGGGCTGACAAAAGCGAACATATTGCAGAACAAGGGGAATCTCACAGAACAAGAAGAGAAGCAACTGCAGAGTGGTAAATAGAAAATAAGGGAGTATATGGATAATATGCATGAATTTAGAAAGACTGTTGTTAAGCAACTGATTTTTGATAACTCCAGACAGACCACAAAAACTTTTAGCACAACAACTTAGGAAACAGAAAGTAGAAAAGGGTTGCTACCAAACATAGGGAGCTTCCAACAAGATCAATAACCAGAGGTATCACAGGCATTTTGGAAATGTTATGAAAAATTGTATAAAGCACAGAAATGTAGAAATCAAGAAACAGCACAAATGGAAATATTTATGGAAAACTTAAGCATGCCAACGTTCGAGGTAGATGAAGCTCAACAATTAGTTAAAAAAAAGTAGGAGATGAGAAAATGGCGATGTATTAACATTCTGCAGGAAAGTCTCCAGGAATAGATGGTATTCCTGTGGAAGTTTTAAGCAAGGAAGGAATAAAGTGATAAAGATCTGGAAGGTTTTGTTTAACAATATTTTAAAAGTGGGAGCACTAATACCCTAGAAGAAAGCTGCAGTATCTAAAGATGGTAAAGACCCATCAGACCAAGCTTCATATAGGCCCACTTCAATTTTAAGCCATGATTATAAAGTATTTATATTTAGAATTGCTAAAGGAATGGCAATGATGTTGTCAAAATTGATAGATATGGATCAATGTAGTTTTGTGTGGGGTGGGATGCAAACATTTGACAACATTAATAGAACAGTGATGATCCAGAGATAAGAAGAATGTAAGAAGATGCCACTACTGTTCTGGGTTTTGATGCAGAGAAGAATTCAATAAAGTAAACTGGGACTTTATGAGTAGGGCAATGGAAACATTTGCATTCCCTGACACAATAATATGGTTAATTAGGAGGATAGAGGAGGGATCAGAGGCAAAAATTAAAGTGGGATAGTTCCTCTCTGGTATGTTCTGTTTGAATAGAGGAAACAGGCAGGGGTGTCCTCTTTCTCCTTTGTTAACTGCATTACATTTAACACCACTGGCAAAGAAAATAAGGGACTCAGAATTTAAAGGATATAGTAGGTATGGTAACCAAGAAAATCTGGCTTTATTTGCAGATATTATTTTGTACCTGATAACAGGACATTTCAGTGTTGTGGAACATTCTAAGATAGTTCCATGTCTCTTTGGGATACAAAATTAATGAAGTTAAAAGAAAGGCAATAGCTATAAACCGTGTAGTCACACATTAATTGGTTCAGCAATACACATTTATGGGAACATGCTAAAATTAAGTACTTAGGATTATGGGTTAAAAAAGATTTTGTTATGGCAACTAAGGATATGTGGGAAGAGACTAAACAAAAGATAATACAAAAACCGAGAAACTGCAAGCCTGTTTTATGATATGCATAGAAAGATACAAACAGTGAAAATGTTTTAGTCCCTTTAGTTTTATACACAGATACTTTTATCAACCAAAGAAGAAGCTGTGGATAGCAATTAATAAAGAGTCGAAGGATTTTATCTGGGAAGGGATGAGGGCAAGAGTCAAGTGGGATAAGATGATCCTCCCAATAGAACAGGGTAGTTTGGGATCACCTGATTTGAAGAGATATTTCAGAGTTATACAATTAAGGCTATTATACACAGCACAACCAGAAAGTTGAAAATCCAAGTGGAAAGGGATGATGATGAAACAGGGGGGCTCAAGAAATAAGGTGAGGCTGGGATTTTGGATGTAGATCCTTAAGGAGAATAACAATAGCCATGCAGAATATTCTATTCATAAAGTAGCAGAAAGTATTCTAAGTACTAAGCCAACTCAAAAATGGAGAAAGGAGATTCTACTGATAGAGATGACTTCAATTAGGTGTACACAGAATAGGCAAGAGAGGACTGGAATTTACTGGATAAAATTGGCAAAGAAACTAAGGTATATGGAGAAAATAATTAGAAAGGAAAAAGTATTAAAATGGGAAGAGGCCAAGAATACATTTGGACTGCAGGTTATAGACTCCTTCCCTATCCAGGACTGATGTCACAGTATAGGCAAACAGAAAGGAATAGGGGGATCCTAAGTGAAAGATCGGCACCGGTAGAGTGTTTAGTTGAATCTAGAACAGAAGCAGCTGTTTAAAAAGGAATAATTAGGACATTATATAAGATATTACATGATAACTATAGGAATTACTAAGAGGTGGTTGGAAGACAGAATGGTTAAGCAATTCACAAAAAGTATGAAATAAGAAATGAAGGGGTATAACTTGTGGAGTGAACAGTAATGCCTCAAATGTGGGGGTGGGGGTGGGGTAAAAAGCAGAAAAAAATATAGAAAAAAACTGCAAAAAGGGTGACGCAAGACATTATTAGAAAAACATATTATTAAATACGTGTTTTCAAGCACAGTATATAAGAAGAGACCGGTAAAGGTCATCTGTCTGATATCCAGTATACGCTTTGTATGCATGACAATGATGACAGGTGGCAAACTGCAGCTTGCAGATATCATCCAGGAGCATTCTTTTCTGAAAGTGCTGCATGCATCAATATACATGTGGGTGGGTTCTGCCATCCTCACTGACGTTCTGACAACATATTCCTGATTTGATCTCAATTTCAGGCTACATACGAAGGCAGGTATTTTCAAAATCTGCTAATCAAAACTTACATATATAAATCAGAAAACTAGAAGAAACCTGATGCTAGAGTATAGTCTCAAAGAAACAGTATTATGGACAGTATCTTGTATTTACCAATGGCTATTCTTCTTTGACCATTTGTCCCTCTCTTTGGAGGAGTATGAGAGTCATGTACTCCCCCATCCAGCAAAGAGTTCTATGGACCATTCATTCCCTGGCTTGACGGCCCAATCAGCTCATTACTTCCCCTGTTAAGGTAATAATCGGGTGGGAAGAAGGAGGCCACACTGTTAGACATGGCAGACTTCATTCTCCTAGCCCTGGAACTACTAATCCTTGAAGTTGCTCACTAAAACTCTGCTAGTGTTAAAAATAAACAAACAAATAAATAAATAAATAACACTAACATAAATTAACTAACTCTGCCAGTGCTACAGACAAAGGGAAGCATGTGTGCCTCTGCATACATGCTAATCCCCAGCCAAAATACAGCACGTGCTGTGCAGGCTCCCTCTAGCTATCAACCAAAGAACAAGCCAGAATCACTCCCCCACCCAAAAATGGGCATGCTGACAATGGTCATTCTCTCCCATCCTCCTCATCTTGTTCCTCGAATAACCATGCCACAATCTAAACATGAATCATTTGGGTCTCAGTCAGACTTTACCCTTCTAAAACACAGCATCAGGAACTGTACTATTTTGTAAGATATTTCTTCAGTAGTTTTCCTACATCGTGGACTGATTTGTAAAACAGTCACAGCAGAAGTGTTTGTAGAGAGACAGAAAGAAAAGACATTACCTTCCTCTACTTATTCAATATACTTTCAGGAGAACTACTCCGAAAGAAATTCTTGTCTTGAAGGCCACAATGTAAATATCTCAACTAATGATCATTAATTCTGCAATAGAATCAGCATAAAAACATACAGTCACTAAAATACTCATAGTCACAATACAGCATCCATTAGTGGTTCCCAAAAAATACACTCCATTTACATAGAAAAATGCAACTAGAGTTTTATTCACCTTCTACCTTTGGCAGATCAAATGAAAAACTATAGGTCTTTCCAAGGGTTTCTACTGGCTAGAAAAAAAGTACAGTTTTGTACCTACCATAAATGTAGATGTCCGATAGACATGCAACTGCAGTCATAACATGTGGGTTGTCCTGCCTCAGGCAGCCATCAGTCGGCCGGATTCCAAAGTCTGGGTCCGACGTCGGCTGATGTCGCATTTCTCTCCGACGTCAGAGCGGCTGGAGTACATAAGCATCAGCCGACGCCATTTTCTTCAGTGTTTCTTGCCCCAGATGCCAGGTGCCCTCCAAGGAAGGCTGTAATCAAATTGGAAGACAAAAACAGGATTCCAAACAAATAAATGAGCAATAAAACAAATACACCATAACAGATATCCCCAGCTAAGAGAAACAGGGATAGGAGTGGACCCTAGGCATAGAGGGGTATGGAGGGAGGGAAAATCCAACTGCAGTTGCATGTCTATCGGAGATCTACATTTATGGTAGGTACAAAACTGTACTATGTTCTTCAAGAATGCAACTGCAGTCATAACATGTGGGTAGAATACCATAGCTTAGCTGGGGGAGGAATGCTCTAGGAAAAAGATGGTGTGGCAATCAAACCCTGCAGGACTGCCAAAGCAAAGCCTGCTCTGGATCTGGAGTATAGAGGGAGATTGTAGTGTTTGGAGAATGTATGCACGGAGCTCCATGTAGCAGCTTCTAGAATGTCCTTGGTAGGCACCCCTCTTAAGAATGCTGTAGAGGTGGCTGTAGCTCTGGTGGAATGTGGTCTGACATTGGCTGGAACAGTCTTTCCATGAAAGGAATAACAGACTCTGATGCAATGTCCAATCCATTTAGAAATAGTCTGTTTTGAAATTGCTTTTCCTTGGACTGCAGGGGCGTAAGCTACAAAAAGTTGTTCAGACTTCCTACTGGCCTTGGTTCTTTCCAGGTAGTATCGAAGTTGTCTGTGAATGTCCAAGGTATGCAACAGTCTTTCCCCCTTATTCTCAGGATTGGGGAAGAAAGCAGGCAGATGAATGGCTTGATTTAAAGAAACCCTAGATATCACCTTTGGCATAAAAGTAGGGTTGGTCCTTAATGAAACCCTGTCTCTGTGAAAAATAATAAAGGGTGGTATTGCCATTAGGGCCTGTAACTCCGAAACCCTTCTTGCTGAGGTAATTGCCAACAGGAAAGCTGTCTTCCATGAGAGAAATTGCAAGTCAACTGAAGCTGCTGGCTCAAATGGAGGTAGAGTCAGTTTTCTAAGACAAAATTGAGGTCCCAGGCTGGCACTGGGGCCTTTCTTGGTGGCTTAATGTTCTTGATTCCCCTGAGGAATTGCCTTAGTAAGGGGTGAGAAAAAACAGGAGGATCAGTGTTGTATCTAGCTGAAATAGCAGATGCATGTATCTTTATGGAAGAATATGAGAGGCCGTTCTTTAACATATCTGCCAAATATTCCAAGATGAGTGGGATGTTCAACAATGATGCATCATGTCCCTTTGCTGGTATTCCAATTGCTGAATCTTTTCCACTTTGCTAAGTAAACCTTTCTGGTGGATGGTCTTCGAGCCTCTGTTAGTATCCGCTGAACTTCCTTGGAGAGAGATAAGCTGAAGTTATTTATGGGATCTCCCAGGCTGTTAGCTGCAGTGTCTGAAGATTTGGATGCAGTGTTTCGAAATTGTGTTGAGTCAAAAGTAGAGGCCACTGGGGAAGGGCCCACCTCCTGGTGTGACATATGCTCTGTAGTAGTGGGTACCAGTGTTGTCTTGGCCAGTCCGGAGCTATTATGATTCCCTTGGGTTTCTCTGCTTTGATCTTTAGTAATACTGAGGTCATCAGTGGCAGAGGTGGGAATGCATAGATTGCTAGGGAGTTCCAGTTGAATGAGAGGGCATCTATTTTCCAAGCTTTTGGATGGTATGTCCTTGTGCAAAATTTTGGTAGAAGATGGTTGAGGTGAGAGGCAAATAGGTCCACTTCTGGCTTGCCCCATGTCGAAGTGAGTTGTCTGAAGGCCTTCGGATGTAACCTCCACTCGTGTGGATCTGTGAAATTCCTGCTTAGGCTGTCCGCCAACACATTGTCTTTTCCTGGAACAAACTGGGATTGTAACTGGATGTTTAGGCTCAGTGATTTCTCCCAAAGCTGCATTGTCAGTCTGCAAAGGGGGTAAGAGTGGGTGCCCCCCTGCTTGTTTATGTACCACATCACAGTGGTGTTGTCTGTCCGTATCATTAAATGTCCTTGCTGGAGTTGGTGTTGAAAGGCCTCGATGGCATGCATTACTGCCAGCATTTCCTTTTGGTTTATATGCAGATGTGTTTCCTTTGGAGACCATTGTCCTTGTATACACCTGCCTTCCATGTGCGCCCCCCCCCATCCAAGGTCTGAGGTGTCTGTAGTCATGGTCTGCGTTATCTGTGGTTTTTTGAATGACATACCTGTGTTTGCCTGGCTCACCGAGGCCCACCATAGGAATTCCTTTTGTAGGCATGGAATGAGTGGTATGATTGTCTCCAAGTTGTTGCTGTGTTGAGACCAAATGCTTTTTAGGTACCATTGAAGCTTTCTCATGTGTAGTCTTGCCAATGGGACCAGAAGAATGCAGGATGCCATGTAACCCAGGGCCTGTAGGAATCTCCTTGCAGTCATCTGGGTGAGTTTTGCTAAACCTTTGAAGTAATGAGTTAACTTCTCTTGCTCGTCTTCTGTCAGGTAAGCCATCTGAGAGGCTGTGTCTAGTTTGGCTCCTAAGAAGATTATTTGCTGGGATGGCTGCAGTCTTGACTTTTGGAAGTTGACTGTGTATCCCAGAGCTTGAAGTAATCGTATGACATAATCCAGGTTTGTTGTCAACATCAATTCGTCATCCGCTTGTATGAGGCAGTCGTCCAGGTACGGGTAAATTTGTATACCCTGGAGCCTGCAATGAGCAATTACTGAAGCCAGGCATTTTGTAAATACTCTGGGTGCAGTAGATAAGCCAAATGGCAATGCTGAGAATTGATAATGCTCTGGCCCTGCAAGAAATCTGAGGTATCTTCTGCAGCTGTGTCTGATAGGGACATGCAGGTATGCCTCCTTGAGGTCCAGAGTAATCAGCCACGACCCCTTGCCCAGCATGGGAAGGAGTTGCTGTAGAGTCAGCATTTTGAACTTTGGTACTATGAGAAAGGTGTTTAATGCGGACAAGTCCAGTATTGGTCTCCATTGAGATTCTTTTCTTGGAACAAGGAACAGTCTTGAGTAAAACCCCTGGTCTTGTTCATGTTGTGGAACTCTTTCTATTGCTTTCATCCGAGTCAGCAGAGTGATTTGCTTGATAGCCTCTGCCCTCTGATTTTGTGGTAGGTTTGGCATGCCTAGTTTTCTTGGTAAGGTATGAAAGTGAAACCTGTACCCTCGGTCTATAATGTCCAAAATCCATTTGTCCTTTGTCAGTCTGTGCCAGTTTTCTGCAAACAGAGATAATTTCCCAAGGGAGCTTCTAGTTGTTCCCTGGTAGGCGGTAGAGGAAAGTCATTGAGATTGTGGTTGTGGGGCAGGTGAAACCCCATGTCACTTCTTTGGTTTCCTGGCTGCCACTGTCGCCCCTGTAAGGGCCTCTGTATTGGCCTCTTCCTCGCCACGCCTGTTCTTACCCCTTTGAAACTTTTCTGGATTAGGAAAGGACCAGTTTTTGAAGGCCAATTCCTACTGAATCTGGGGGGGTTGAACCTGGAGGAAATCTTTCACAGTCTGAACTGATTTTGCTTTTTCTTCGATGGTCTTTAACACATCCTTAGCATTTGCACCAAAAAGCTTGTTCTTTTCCAAAGGTGCATCCAGTAATTTTGCTTTTACATGATCTGGTAGAGGTTGATCTTTTAACCAAGCATGTCTACGAATGACTGCCCCTGTCACAGCTGCCCTACATGAAGCTTCCAGTGCATCATATCCACACTGCAGGAAGTGATTGCTTACTTGCTGAGTGTTATGTACAGCTTCCTGCAAAGTCTTCCTGTCTAAAGGATCAGGAGTGGCTAATGTTTTTTGTAAATCTTCTAACAGATAATCCTGATATTGTAACATATGAAAAAGGCAATTTAAAGCTCTCATAGATAAGGTAGTGGATGTGTAAACCTTTTTGCCCCACCTCTCTAATGACCTAGTTTCCCTGTTGGAGGGCAAAGGATTTTTTGAGGTGGAGGCTGAAACTCCTTTAGGCCCCTGTGAAATAGTTTCCAAATCAGCAGTATGGGCCCTGAATAAATGGGAATGAGTTTCTCGGACCCTGTAATACCTGTCTGGCTTGGCTGGAGCAGGAGGAAGAAAATCAGGGGTAGCACTAGAGTCAGAATACAAATCATCCAGAACATCAAGTACAGGAGGAATAGCTAAGGGCCTGTGCTGAGGCTTCTTAAGGAAAGTCCTAAGGTGTTTCCTAGAATCAGAATATTCCTGACCTTGCCACTTGAAATGTTCCCTCATGGTGTGCAGAACTTCCCCAAAAGAAATATCCTCAGGAGGGGAGGCCGAGGGGATGGAATCTTCTGCATCCGAGTCCTCATAGGTCTGGAAGAGCTCTTCCTGCCTATCAGAGTGGACAGAGCCCTCAGAATCTTCATCTGAAGGAGTAGGGTCAGAGGGTTCAAATCGGGAACTTTTATCAGGAGGAGGCTGGGACCCTCTCTCAGGATGGGCCTGTGAACCTCTAATCATGGAAATTAAATCAGCAGCCATGGACATAATTTGTGCCTCTGGAGTCGGCTGAGGTAAGGATTTAGAAGTAATATGCTTTGTTTTGCTGGCTGCCTTAGCCCTAGTGTAGGCCTTAATAGACATGGCCATAGGGGGCCTGGCAGCTCCACATGCAGGAGTGACCTTGTCTACAGCAATGGTCTCGGGCATTTCCTCGGTTTCGGTATCCGGAGGAAAATCTATAACTGGCGTCGGAGTAATGTCTGGAATCGGAGTCGTCGGTAATGCGGTGTCTTCGGTTCGGAGCGGTGGAAAGACCGTCTCAGAGGGAACCGGAGCACTCGCGCTAGGTTTTGGCGTGGAGTCGGTGGTAGACGCGGGCCGAGGATGTCGGTCCCGGTCTTTTCGCTTTTTGGGAGTTTGCGATGTCTGAAGATCCAACGGCATGGTGTAAGCAAAATTATCGCCGAAAAAATCTTCAGCGAACTCCGCCCAGCGCTTGAGAGTGCGCTTGTTGAAGCGAGCACAGGCTACACAGGCCGAGACGTTGTGGTCTGGGCCCAGGCAAGGGAGACAGTAAGAGTGGAAATCCTTATGAGGTATTTGTTTACCACAAGAAAGACAATTGTTAACTTTTTCAGTAATTTCTGACATCGGCTGAGGCAAGAAAAGGTCCCCAACGGGGTACTTAGCTTTTTTGATGACTTCGGTATCGTAGAATACAGGAGCTGACTGACCGGCACTTGCGAACTGCTTCTGCTTCGGGCACCGTGCAAGAAAGACTGAAGAAAATGGCGTCGGCTGATGCTTATGTACTCCAGCCGCTCTGACGTCGGAGAGAAATGCGACATCAGCCGACGTCAGACCCAGACTTTGGAATCCGGCCGACCGAGGGCTGCCTGAGGCAGAACAACCCACATGTTATGACTGCAGTTGCATTCTTGAAGGACATCTAGAGTCCGACGAACTGGATATATCTCAGTAGAAATTGAGGAGTTAAAAATTGAATGGATTATTATAAAGGAGAATCAATTTTTTTGAATAAATTTTACATATTTTTTAAGCATATTTTATGAGAAGTTCAAGTAAGGGTTCTGAAGTCACAGTAGCCTGCAGCTCAAGAATGTCTGTTCAAGCAATATTGCCACTGGAAACAAGTGCCATACATGTAAACTTAAAGGATCAAATGGAAGAAAATTTATTCCTCTAGGAAAAAGATGAAATTGCAAGGGTGGAATATGATTTTTAATGGTAGATCAGCCAGGACGTTTGTTACACAAACTGGTTCTGTGTCACTGTGGAGTATTTCAGTAGTACTCAGCACTGTCTATCCCTACCCGCAAACAAACCAGAATCATCTAAAAATGACACCTTTAACCCTCAAGCTTCACCAAACAGCTACGAAAATCCCAAGCAAAATCTACCGCCTATTGCTAATTCTAAATGCAACATGTATACACACACAAACTTTTTTTTACACAAACTATACATGTATAGAGAAATACTGACAGAGTCTAAAACTGACCTTTAATTCTACCTTTCACATATCTGCAACTTTGGTCAATCATTGCTGTTGAGGAAAGCATCCTGAAATGTCCTAGGACCCCATTGTTTGGTCCTAATTTCCCAACCAGTTAAGAATGTATACTTCAGATTCTTCAAGCAATGACAGAGGTACCCTTTAAAAAGTTACAGACTATAACATTATCACTTTAAGGCAATAGGGCTAAGCATTCATGTGCAGGAAATCTGGGACAGTTTCTAATTGAACTGAGCAATGGGGAATTCATCAGCAAATTTCTATTCATTCTCCTGCACACTATGCAAACAACAGAAAATGAAATAGAAATACTCTAACCTGAAGCTGCATATACTTCACTAATATTGCCAAACAATGGAACAGGTGCCAAATCAGAAAACTAATTGTACAACAAAAAAGTGAACCTTTATAAATACCAAAACTTGACAATGAGATAGTGAATTACTGTTCAACGTTCCAGCAGCAATGACTGAATTAAAAAAAAAAACAGGCTGAAGTGCACACAATATTTTTTAGGAAGATTAAAGTCTCAATATTTATATTAAAGTGAACTTAAATACATTATGTTACTAGATCACAGAAAATAACTTTTTTTCTAGACTGCACCACATTTTTACCACAATATTTTCATTACAAACGTGCAATGTAGACATTTATTATGTGAATTTCACAGAAAAACATATGACTGCTTTTAGAATAACACAAATACAATGACTAAAAAATCTACATTTCCAGAAGAGCCCTTCTGTTCCTGCATTTCTTTTAATGGCAAAGAGTAGAGATACTGAGTGGGAGGTGCCATAAGTACAAAGTTCACTTCTTTCTGAATTAAATGCTGACAGAACAAAACTAATATTCTTCATTGATGTATTAGTAGCATGAAAACCAAGCCAAAATAAACAGTGCAAGGTTCTAATCTCTCATCAGCCCTTCAATCACTGAAGCAGTGCATGCAATAATACATATCAGATCTTGGCAGATGATAAAAGAATATATCATTTCTGCTCAATGCATTCTTTCAATGTGATGTTTTCTTTTCCAGGATTTTGTCACTGGTGAATACCACATTAAAACTCATTTTTGCAATACTCAATCATACACAAAGTAGGGTTCTACAGCAGTCAACTGCAAGACATCTCCCCACCAGCTTATATCCCCCAAAGAAAACCGGAAGTCCCTGATTTTATTTACACACTGTGCTATCAGCAGACTAAAACTGGTTGCCACAAAGTGGAAACTGAGCAGGGACAGTAAACAAAAGTATATATACTCATGAGTTATCTTCCACAATGTTGTTTTCCATCTACTATACTTGAATTAAAATAACTTTCCCATATTTGTATTCAAATCTGCCAATGTGGGCGGTGTCACAAAGTTGAGAATGCCCTAAAAAAAACTGCCCTCAACTGTCCATGCAAGTCTCTAGCCCTGTCACCTTGCCAATCACAGATTTTTAGTTGTCACCAGTCAATCCAGGTGCTGATTTCTAGCCGTCTGTTCCAGATAGCTCCCTCTTAACAAATGACAGCTGCAGTGTGTACACAGTCTACTTTTACATCCTAATAATTTTGCTTTAGCAAATTCAGTTTAAAAAGGAAAAAAATAAAATAACTGTTCAGCTTAGATTTTACTATAATTCTACATCTCAGGCCATGAAGAAATTTATGTACAGCTGAAGAACATACTGCAAAGAATGATTTTTTTTTAAATACTGACCATTAACTGTAGAATTCTGGGGGATTTCTAATATATTTTTTAATGTCAGAACAAAGTCTGGAACATTAACTACTGCATTTGCAATTATAACAAAGACAACAATGATCTATATCAGATGCCATAGGGGTGTCTATTTCTAAATATATTAGATATATATAGATACACACACACACACACACACACATATATATATATATATATATATATACACACATACACACACACACACACCGGGAAAATGACAAAACAAATGAATAACTTTTTTCTAAAAGAAAGATGTGAAAGGGCACAGAAAAAAATCTAAATTTACATCTGTATCCACATTAAGGACAAGGCTATAGTAATCTACTATCAGAAAAAGCAAAGAATGCACCCCTAGATGACATTACAAGCACTTTCCTGCTAGCACAGCAGCCTTCATAGGGAGCAGGAAGGAAGGGACAGCTAGCAGAACTGAGAAGATGCCATCTGATCTGTAGCTACATATTCTATTGCTGAACAAATTGAGATTTCTGCAACTCAAGATTTTTTTTTTTAACAATGCAGTCCTAAAGACCACCAATAAGAGAAACTGTTTTGGAATATGTACAACTTAAAGAACGTCATTGTTATTGGGTGCATTTCAAGACCCTCAATTAAATGCACGTTCCACTGAGATATAAAATATATCTAGCCTAGCCCAGTTCTTGTATGTAAATTCACTCTGAACTCCTAGCACTGAATTCACCTCTTCCATGCCAAACATTTTCATAAATTTCTTCAAAAATCTACCCTCCTTTGTAATATTTCCCCTTCTAGGCTCCCTAGACACATCTTCACTGTTGCAAACCAAATTCCAGTCTCTGCCTAAAATTAACATTCCTTGCTGAAAGCTGATTATTTCTCCCAGAATTTTCTTAAGCTCCATTAGAGCAGTTTTAGGAGGATGCAAATGTATGCCAGTGTAAACCTCCACCCTAGCCAGTAGCCCCTTAGTACTATGCATCTTCCATTATCTTTTTTTTCCCTCTTCTATCACTATTGGACCTCCTCTTGCAATTAATGTAAGTGCTCCTCTTTTCCTTTGCCACATGTTCAGTTCTTTGCATGTGTGTCTCCTGTAGCATAGCTATTTGCACTCTACATTTTAATATAGTTCACTGCTCTTTCTTTTTTATATTTATCTGTAAGCCCATTCAAATTGAAAGACATTACAGAAAGCATGATTTTCTTATATAATTATAACCATTTTTTACGTATAACTGCCATTAAATGTCTAGTTCCAAGTTTTATGTTACAAATATATACTGTTCGGCATGCTGGTCTTTTATAGTCGTTTCTTGTCATAGGCATTTGCGCCTATGCCATATCTTATATAACTTTTTCATTTTTTGAAAGCCCTCAAACAGAACAAGCCCCCCCCAAAAAAAAAATTCCTAAAACCTATTAACTTAACAATAACACACAAAACTATGTGCATCTTCAAATACTGAAGTTAAGTTCTAAATTGATAACTATACAGACAGGCTAAAGTTAACAAAAAAAGGTTAGTCATGCTAAGATGCATAGTACAGCCTGTGCTACTAGTAAGTCCTTCTTGATTTTCTAGGTCTTTATAGCCCTCCCAGTTGAGAAAACACTTGAATGCTTTCAGTAAACACTTTCTCCAAGCGATTTCTCTTTATCAACTTGTCTTCTAGTGACATGCAAACCAGACACAAAACTGTTAAGGGTACACTGTTTTCAAAAAAAAGCCTTACAATATTCAATATTCTTTTTCATGGACATGCTTTGTAATAAACTTGTTACTGGATAATGCCTAGGGTTTTAACCAAGTCTTTTCCCTATACAAGCATGGGAAAAAGCACACAGATTTTTGTTTTGTCATATTCTCTTAACCAGACCCTTCTGCTCTCCCCATCTCCTCCCATCCTCCTTTTTTCCCCATTGCAGTGCCTACATTTCTTAAAACTGAAGAAAAAGAGAGAAGGGTGAAAAAAACAAGAGCACCTGTTTATATTAGTATCCTCACTGCATTTAAAAAAACTGAGAAAACTTTACTTCAAGTCTCATTGGTTTTGTATTATCTTTAAAGCTGTCACACCTTGGAAAAAAACGATTGTTTTCAGAGAACAATATGTCCTAGTCAATTTCTCTGTTCTGTTTTTTTTTTCTCTTTTCCCTCAGCCAAACCCCTTCACCAGACTGTCTCCAGTTTCTCTTTATCAGATTGTCTCCATGTAGACATGAAGACCAGCTGCAGAAATGCTACTTAGTATACATACATGCAATTGCTAAGAAAAAAGCCTCATATTATTCAATATTGTTTTTCATTAACTTGCTCTTTCTCTAAAAACAAAGGTCCTCAAGTCATTTCCCCATGCAAGAATGAAAAAAGCACATTAATTTGAACTTTGCCATGGCTTTTTAACCAGGCTCCCTTTTTTGATTGCATAGCCTATATTTCTCAAAATTGTACAAGAAAAAGAGAAGAGGGGAGAAAAAGAACATCACCTCTTTACAATCCCCATTACACTGAAAAATAATACACCACAAATACAGTATTATTTAGAAAAGAAAGTGTTTTCTTTACTTACAGTTAACATTCTCCCCTCTCTTCCCCTCTCCAAAGCATTTTTCCGAAAATTAATGACAAGAAGTAGGGCATATACTTTAGAGTCCCCCACACATCAAACAAATTTTGAAAAAGTCCAATATTTCAAGATTTTCTTGTTCTGTCATATTTCACAAATATAATCATTGCATTGCAATCCAAAATTAAGTTATTGCTTTTATTACTGTTCTTCTCTAACACCCAAATCCCGTCTCTACTTCATTTCCAACATACTATCAATTATTCTGTTCAACTCTCGTGCTCCCTTCCTTCTCTCCAACAATTTCCGTTGAAATACTGGAGAAGGTTTCAACAGGTGCAGTCTCGCTGTGCTCTTTATTACCAAAAGAACAAGAAGCAGAATCTCCTTCCGTTTCACAGCTCAGTATTTGTTGGACAAACTTTTGTATTTCCTCCTTAGCATACACTTCATTAAAATGATTTTGTCCATCCAGGGAAAAATACCTTGAAGACAGCTGGATACAGGAGTTTGAATCTCACACCTGTGTCTCGACATTTTCTGAATAGTGGAATGAATTTACTTCTCTTTTGCCTGGTGTACAATGAGTAATCATTCTCCACAAACAGTCTGCTGTCTCCCACTTTCAGTATTTTGTCCTTCTTCCAAAGTTTTGTCAGAATCAACTCCTGCTGATAGGATTGCATCCTTACTATTATAGGTCTAGGTTGCTTTTTATGGATAGGTTTGGAGAATACACATGATGTGCCCAATTCAACTAATAGTTCCTGATGTGGTATGCCAGTCCAGTTGCTTATTTGAGCTTTCATAAAATTAATGCAGTCTATTCCTTCCAGCTTCTCTGGTATAGCTGAAAATTTCAGGTTTTCACTATGTGCTCTGTCCTCTTAATTATATTCTTTTTTTAAACATCTCTTCCTGAGCAGTCTCATATTCAGCCAGCTTTTTCTTCATTTTGACCTCTGAGTTTTGCAGCTTTATCATCTTATCTGAGTATCTGTTTAATGCTTCTTCCATTTGTTCCAGTCTTTTTGTTTGTGCTGATATACTCTACCAGTGCTTTGTTTATTTTAACCAGGTCTGTATGCAGTTGCCTTGTATCTTCCTGCAGGTTACTGGAAGTCATGTCTGAAGGTTTGCATTAGTTTTTGCTGAACAGCTGCAGAACTCCCCCTAGTCAGTGCTTCTTCCTCATTTTTGTAGCTGATTTACTTACTATTGTGTACTTACTAGTCAGTTACTGACTTTTACCCATAAACACAAGTCTACTAGCCTTCTCTGCTGAGTTTCTGTTTTCACACTGGGAGAGCTTGAAACAAGCTGTACTCAATGTGCAGCCATCTTGGAAGACAACATGACACAGTCTTAACATCAGAAAGTGATACTGTTTTTTAGATGGTCACTGAAAATAATGTCAGTGCTTCTTTTTAATTTTTCATTGCATATTTACATTTTCCTCAGTAAGAAAGATGGGGAAAATACGTGTGCTTCAATAAGAAAGAGATGAACAATATGGTTTTGGTTTTGCTAAGTGTTTAGTAGTCCTTAAAAGAAAGACAACCCTCACTCCCATACATTCTTGCTAACTGTTAAAGTTGCCAGTTCTGCTCATTTAATAGTGCTACTATGGTAAATGGCAGATGCTTGCAGTTTTTGATACCATGCTTAATTTTGTAGTTTTATTCATAAAAGTAACATTTCATTAGCCAAAAATGACAGTATTAAGAGTTTATTTAGGTATAGTGTTACAGTTTCTCCCATCATTATTGGTCATATAAAGATTTCTCTAACATCAAACACTTTGGAAAAGAAGTTCACTCTACCTGTTTACAGCACTTAACTGGCTTCAGCAAAAAGTACTGTTGAGATGTAAAACTATGAAACCACAAGTGGTAACGAATAATGAAGAGTACAACATCTGAGATACACATGCAGACTCAGATAAATTCCATTCTGGAAAAAGAATATACAAGATCTGTATAGGAAATGATGGATGGTTCCTTCTTTACCTGTGGCATGGAAAAGTGGAAAGGAAAAAGATGAAAGGAATTGAAGTGCTTGGGCACTAAACATTACAGGGATATAAAAAAAATAATTCTGGGATAAAGTTAATTACACTGGGTGGATTGGGGGGGGGTAATGTTGTCCTTCAAGGAAATGTTCAGAGGATCCTTACTGCTCTATGATTTGAAAGGTAAATCATACACCACACCATCCAACACTGCACCTTGAGCATGTCAAGCAAAAGTTTCCTTTGTGTTGTTGTTGTTGTTATTGTTACAGAACTGAAAACAGCCCTCAGAATTCTGAAGCAACTCACGTATTTGCTGACCTACCTTCAAAGGTAACTTGTATCTCATTGCTAACGACTCCTATCTATCTATGTATCTGTGACACAAGGGAAATACTGCCAGCCTAGCTAGCTGGAATTTTGTAAATAATCATATGTCATATGTGAATATTGATATTATTTATACAGAAGTATGTGTAAAGTTTGTTTGTTTGTGTCTTTTGGCTTTTCCCGGTTAGGGGTCGCCACTGTGGAACTCCGGTCCGCTAATGATTGACAGTAGATTTTTACGTACTGGCTTGCCGGGCCTAATGCACAACTTTCAAAGAAGGAACACCCATTCACGCATGTCGCTACACAGAAGACGCTCTAACTGAGAATCGAACGGGCAACGTCCAACTGTGAGGTGACAACGCTACCGCAGCACCACCAAGTGAAGTATGTGTAAAGTACTGAGCTAAAATGTAACCACAGCATACCCTGTTGTCTTAGAATAGAAATGTAAATAAACTATTGTAATTGTGTAACTGTATATGTTTTAACAGTTGAAACAGAGACATAAAAAGGTTAACTCGCAAAACTTCAAGAAAATAAGTTGAAATTAAACTGCTTTATGATTTTGCTATAAAAGTTACCTCTCAGTCTGAGTGTAGAAGACACAATGTCTAGAGCTAGAAGTTTTGCATTGTCTTGGAAGAGAAGTAATTACTAGGTGTGAGATGCAGAAGTGTTTTATTGCTTTATGACTTCCTAGCAGCTGCACAGCTCTGAGAAAACATATGAAGGCTATGCACTTTTCACACAGAGGTGTTAAATGTTGGACACTGGAGGTTTAGCTTGGGAACTTATGTCAGGTGACAAAAAGTGATGTCATCCAAGCTAACCTGATATTAATTTAAGAACTCTCTGAGAGACAGACTGGATATTTTGTCTTGGACCTAGCAACATCATCCACTCATCACCACCTTCTGCAATTGCCTTGCTGTAAGTTTGTTTCTAGGGCTTAGTAACTCTTTTTAGATTCAGATAGGAATACAGTAAAGATTAGTTTAGATGTTTTCTCTATCTATTTGAGACTGTCCTGCAATGTTGCTATAAATATTTCCTGTGATTTTGAACTCTGAAGTTACTGTGTTAATTTGAGTATTGTCTTGTTCTTTTATTATTCATTATTAAATATATTTAAACCTATCTTCGTGGCTGATACTTGCGTGACATATTTAAGCTTTTAGAGTACCTACATATGTATTTGGTGACACTGCACAGACCACTCCTAACTAGCCTTGCTCTTGGTCAGACTACCATTTGGATAATGGTAACATTACACAGTAGGAATGGACACCCTTTGTTAAGGCCCTTAAAAGTAGCTGATAAAAGTGGTTGGTGGCAGTGGAAACTACCTTATTGTCTGGGCAGAAGGGGGCATAGCTAGTAAACCTATGTCAGCCTTTCCCAGGAGTGTGTGTGTGTGTGTTTGCATATAAATCAAATCTCAAAGTGTGCGTGTCTGTCAGCTATTTGGACAGGGGCACAAAGCACTGGTTGGACAGAGAGGTTGCTGGCGGTTTTGGCTTGGCCACTCAGCTGAGATCTCAACCCTATATCTGTGCCACTGGGGAGGCTTACTGTGGATCTGGCGAATGAGGGAGAAACCAGCCCCAAACTGAATGTGGTCTCTGTGTGCTCTTAAGGGAAATTGTACTTTGCTGTGTGTGTCCTTGTCATCCTCCCAGTGTACGCCCCCTAGCTGTTGCCAGTGGTGAGGACTGAGGCTCCTCGAATACTGGGCCAGTGCTGAGGCATCACATATTAATTGGCTGGCGGTGGTGTGGATGTTGAATTCCTGCAGCTTGTGAACGGTGGTCACTAAGGAAGGTGTCTGTACTCTCAATCAGCCATGCAGTGAACATTCGGAGTTTCATATCACAATTATTTATTTTTTGTTAGCTTAGTTAGTCAGGGACAGCAAGCCAGCATGTCACCAGAGGAGTATGGCAAGCTGACAAAGGCAGAAATTATTGAAGCTTTGGGCACAACTGCATCTCAGGCCAGCAATCAGAAGGACAATAAGGTTGGCCTTGGAGATATAAAACACTCAGAAAATAGACAGTTCAACCTTTCCACAGAGGACTTAAAAATCCATATGGAGTTAAAGAGACTTTAGCTGGAGGCCAAGCATTTAGAAATAGAAGCAGCAGAGAGACAGACATCTAGAGGCTGAGGAAAATGAGAAACTGTGATGTCTGCAGGCTGAGGAAAATGAGAAACTGAGACACCTGGAAGCTGAGGAAAATGAGAGGCAGAGACAACATGAAAAGACGATGCTGACTCTTTGCCAGAGTCATGGAGGCAATGGGGAAGGGAGTAACTGAACCCCTGAAGCAACAAAGGTCAGTAAATTTCTTCCACAATTTACAGAGGAGGATAAATTTGACAAGTTTCATTCATATGTTTGAAAGGGTATGTAAACAGTATAATGTTGACCAAGGGCTCCGGGTATGGTTCTTCGTCCCCTTACTCCATGGTAAAGCTATAACTGCTATTTTTAAATCGACTGATACTGATTTCTTAAATTATAATACAGTCAAACATTATTTGTTAGAATGCTTTAAGTTAACACCTGAAGCTTATAGGAAAATGTTTCGTAAGCACAGACGCAAGGCAAGTGAAAGTGTGTGTGAATATATTGCTGAACTAAGCACTTATTTTTATAGGACTGTGAGTGGATGTCAGGTCACCATTTCTGAAGGGCTGGCAGACCTTTTGGTGAGGGAGCAAACACTTAGCACTTTGCCTGAGGACATGAGAATCTGGTTAGCTGATAGACAATGCACTACTGCAGATGAGTTGGGGAAGAAGGAAGACCTATACCTAGCAAGCAGGGCATCATTGCACAGGAAAGGAATACCCAGTGCTGCTCATGTGTCTAAGGGAATCCATGATGGGCAGTCTACATGGGCCCAACACAGTCCACCAGTTGGAGGGGAAGCCACTAGTCCAGGTACATGTCCAGGACCAAGGGTTAATTGTTTTAAATGCAACCAATGGGGCCATGTAGCATACAGATGTCCATGGAGACAAGGTGGGGAACAAAAAGTGGGACAGCCAGTAAGTGGGAATGACAGAATGCCAGCAGTATGTTTTCTCGAGACAACAAGGGTACCAAACTACCACAAGAGGTTATAGCCTATCTTAGTAAATGGGAAAGAGGCCATTGCTAAGACAGACACATCCTCTGAACTAACCATTGTGAAGCCTGCAATGGTTAAAGAGGAGCACTACTTGCTTGGGCAGTCTACTCCAGTCAAAGCTTTAGGAGGGACCCCATTCCAAATACCTTTGGCTAGGGTTCACCTTGACTGGGAGGGTGGAAAAGGAAGCCAGCAAGTAGGTGTGCTCGAGGATATCCCTGCAGATTTCCTGATAGGAAATGAATTTGGTAATGCAGTACCTTGTATGCATGTAGTTATACGCAGTCAGGCTTGGAGACAAGCATGTGGGTCTGCTAGCCTGGGGGAGACCCAGACAGACTGCACACTTGCAGCTAGGACTGGTGAGGTGGTTACTTCAGGGAGGGATCTACCCTGTAGCAGTTAGACTGAAGGTGAACCACAGCTGCTTGTGGGTACTGATGTTTTCTTGGACAGAGTGACTGCAAGGGCAGAGATGACTAGTAGTACCCAGGCTGACAGTGAGGCACCGCTGTTAGAGAACACAAGACTTCTTGTGGAAGGGAAGCTGGGAAGGGCTACAAAGAGAGTTGAGACAGGCTCAGCTCTCAGATCCTACATTACAAGGCCTGAGGGAGGTAGCTAGTGAGGCACCTGATTCTCAAGGGAAAGGGGAATCTGTATACTGGGACAAAGGGTTACTGTGCAGATTGTGGACAACTGAGGGAGGGTTAGAGGGTGAGAGAATACAGCAGTTAGTAACTTGGTAGTGCCCAGAGCCTAGCGTCAGGCACTTCTAGCCATAGCCCATGATATTCCCTCTGCAGATCATATGGGAATAAAATGTACAAACAGACTTATCATGCAGAACTTTATTGCCCTGGGATTTTCAGATATGTAACAGGGTACTGCCGGACCTGTGAGCAGTGCCAAAAGGTAG
This sequence comes from Protopterus annectens, assembly GCF_019279795.1. Taxonomy (NCBI): domain Eukaryota; kingdom Metazoa; phylum Chordata; order Ceratodontiformes; family Protopteridae; genus Protopterus; species Protopterus annectens. Next base: position 628,013,798 of record NC_056747.1, read on the forward strand.
GCAAGGCAGGAGACACGGTGAAAGCTCCTTTGATGCCTTTGCCTGTGACTGAAGAGCCATTTCAGAGGGTAGCTATGAATATTGTGGGGCTTCTGAGTACCCCAAGTTCCACAGGGAAAAAGTATATCCTAGTGTTAGTAGATTATGCTACCAGATACCTTGAAGCAGTGGCCCTATCCTTTACTGAGGCAGAAAAGCTGCCAAATGCTTTCTTAGAAATTTTCACCAGGGTAAGTTTCCCAAAAGAAATACTGGCTGACAGAGGTGCTAATTTCATGTCAGACCTGCTGGCTTGTCTGTGGAAGTACTGTGGGGAGAAGCACCTAAAGGCCACCTATCATCCCCAGAATAATGGTCTTGTTGCGAGGTTACACTATACACTCAAGTCCATGCTACAGGCATTTGCAGATCAGTTTAAGAGGGACTGGGACAAATATTTGCACCATCTGTTTGCTTACAGGGAAGTTTATTTTATTTATTTATTTATTTATCTATTTATCATTTGTTGACCGGGAAAGTCCGACTAGGTTCCACAGAGCCTGTTTTCAGCGGAGGCCCAGGGAGAAATGCTCCAGATTCCCTAGGAATCCACAGGTTTTTCACTTTCTGAGTTGCTGTAGGGGCATAAGGTGAGGGGGCCTCTAGATCTGATTTGAGATGAGTGGGAGGATGAGTGTGAATCCCACAAGGAGTCTGTTGTGACATACATATTCTACAAAAGGGCCTTACAGAAACAGATGCTTGGTGCCAGAGCCATGGGCTCAAGCTCAATGCCAAGAAATGTATAGTTATCCCCTTTGGGAAAAAACATGTACCCATGAATTACCACATAGGTGGCAGTACACTAGACACTGAAAGTGTGTTAAGAGACTTAGGGACACAGGTGGACAGTGGTCTCACCTTCGATAACCACATCGCTACAACAGTCAGGAAATCCTTCTATGTGCCACATCTCATCATTAAGGGCTTTTCATCCAGAAAAAAGGCAGTCATTGTCTCACTGTACTCATCCCTCATTAGACCCATTATAGAATACAACGCCCCATTTGATATGTACCTCTCAAGACATCTACAACAATTGGAAAGGCCACAGAAATACCACACTAAAAGAATCACAGGCCTAGAGCAGATGCCTCATGCTGACCGTCTAAAAAAACTCCAGCTATACTCTGTCGCATATAACCTACTCAAAGGCAATCTCTGCTTAACATACAAGGCCATGTCAAACCCAGAGCTGATGGACATGCTACACTTAGAGAAATCCCAATCCCTCAGAGTCGCACGCTCCAGGGATCTAAACCTTGTCATCACAATGAACAGAACATGCTGGAGGGATAGGTTCCTGAACCAGAGACTCCCCAGACTCTGGAATAGACACAGCCCATACATGTCAAGCAGAGCGACTCTTTGGCCCTCTTCAAAAGGAACTTTGATGACTGGATGGGAAATCGGAAATTTACCCCAGGGATCAAGTCAGTTGCCCTGCTAGATAGGAGTCCAGTGAAGTAAATATTGTGGGAAGAAATAGCCAGGGAATTGTTATGGCTAGGCTTATATAGGCCCTACGGCAGATAGCCTAGTACCAGCCTATAAACCTATATGTCCTAAACCTCAGGACAAGGTTCAGGGAACTCATGGGATTGCCCCAGGAGACCCAGGTAGAAGCCCAACAGCATAAAAAGGTCTGGTATGACATGAATGCTCGAGCTAGAAAGTATGCTGTATGGAAGCAGGTTATGGTTCTCATTCCTGTCAAACACAACAAGCTGCAGGCAGCTTGGGAGGGACCCTATAAGGTGGTAAAGGAAGGTCAGTGATGTTAACTACATGGTAGAACTGCTAGGCAGGAGGCAAAGGCACAAATTGTAACATGTTAACATGATGAAACCTTACCATGACAGGGAGGCCTTTGTGCTAAGTACTGGCAGGAGGAGTCTGAGGGGAATCTTTGGCTACAGGCAGTCAGCCAGCCAACTCCCTATAGTGGAGCCTAGGGTTGCAGGCATATGATGGGACAGTGCAGCACTGTATTGAGGTCAGCAATGCCAAGGCAGCTGGAATCTCAAGACAGGGAATGGGGTAAGGTATCCCCAGATAGTCAGCCCTCTCAAGCAACATTTCTCAAGGGTCACTTGAAAAACTAGCTTGAGTTTTCAGGGTGGAAGAAGTGTGACACAAAAGAAATACTGTCAGCCCATCTAGCTAGAATTTTGTAAATAATCACATCATTTGTGAATATTGATATAATTTATACAGAAGTGTGTGTAAAGTACTGAGCTAAAATATATCCACAACATACCCTGCTGGCTTTTAGATAGAACTGTAAATAAACTATTGTAATTGTGTAACTGTACATGTTTTAACAGCAGAAACTGGGACATAAAAAGTTAACTTGCAAAACCAAGAAAATAAGTTGAAATTAAATTGCCTTGCGATTTTGCTACAAAAGTTATCTCTGTTTCCGTGTAGCAGACACAATGTCTAGTGCTAGAAGTTTTTGTATTGTCTTGGAACAGAAGTAATTACTAGGTATGAGATGCAGAAGTGTTTATTGCTTTATGACTTCCTAGCAGCTGCACAGCTCTGAGCAAACATCTGAAGGCTATGTATTTTTCACACAGAGATGTTAAATGATGGACACTGGGGGTTTAGCTTGGGAACTTAAGTCGGGTGACAAAAAGTGATGTCATCCAAGCTAACCAAACAATAATATTTGATATTAATTTAAGAACTCTCTCAGAGAGAGACTGAGCATTTTGTATTTGCCTTGGACATAGCAAGAACATCCACTCATCACCATCTTCTGCACTTGCCTTGCTCTAAGTAAGTTTCTAGGGCTTAGTAACTGTTTTTAGATTCAGATAGGAATACAGTAACGATTAGATTTTTCTGTATCTATTTGAGATTGCCCTGCAATGTTGTTTTAAATAGTTCCTGTGATTTTGAACTCTGACGTTAATGTATTGATTTACTGAGTATTGTTTTGTTCTTTTATTATTTATTATTAAATATATTTAAACTCATCTTTGTGGCTGATATTTGTGAGACATATTTAAGTTCTTGGAGTACCTGCATATACATTTGGTGACACTGTACAGGCCACTCCTAATTAGCCTTGCTTTTGGTCAGACTACCATTTGGATAATAGTAACACTACACAGTAGGACTGGACACCCTTAGTTACGGGCCTTAAAAGTAGATAAGAGTGGTTGGTGGAAGTGAAAACTACCTTACAGTCTGGACAGAAGGGGGCATAGCTAGTAAACCTGTGCCAGCTTTTCCCACGAGCATGTGTGTGCTTGTATATAAATCAAATCTGTGTGTGTGTGTGTGTGTGTCAGCAACTTGGTCAGAAACATGAAGCACTGTTTGGACAGAGAGGGTGCTGGAGGTATTGGCGTGGCCACTCAGCTGAGATCTCAACCCTATAATTGCGCCAGTCTGGAGAAAGAGGAGGAAACCAGCCCCAGAATGACTGTGGTCTCTGTGTGCTCTTAAGGGAAATTGTATTTTACTGAGTGTGTACCTGTCATCCTCCCAGTGTTTACGTCCCCTAGCTGTTGCCAGTGGTGAGGATTGAGGCTCCTCGATTACTGAGCCAGTGCTGGGGCGTCACAGTATCTGTACATAAAATAATCACAATTGCAAATTGTTTTATATCATAAAACAATGTGGCTATCAGAAGCTTTTCACAAAGATATATAATTACATGTACAGTACTGATTACAGAGAATTCTGATGTAAGAAGGATAACATGTGCAAACATTCATTTTTATCATTTGAATTAGTTGATATCATAGTAGCAAAATAACACAGTATGAGTATGCATATTACCCTCAATAACATTTAGCAAAGTAATCAAAATATATCAATTCCCTGGGGTAAACAGTGGCAGGAGTTATCTACAAGAAAACACTACACTCCAAGTAAAGCCAACTAAATGAGACCATGAGGTGTAAAAACAGAAATGATTACAGTATTTACCATTAAATACTGTTTACAAACAGAAAACAGTATTTAATGGTGTTCACTTATAATATAACATAAGTTCATAGCAGAAAGTGTCAAGCCTAAAGGCCATTAAAAGCTGACTCCTGGAAACTCTAATCACTGGCCCACTGTCCTACTCAACTGTCCAAATTTCACTTGAAGTGATTAAAATTATAAGATAATTATACAGCACATGGTCATTTGTTCCCTGCAAGAGAAATAAATTGTGTTATACTGGCACCCTATTTTTATTTTACTTAATGGAATTCTGAATGGTAAGTTTTTTGTTTATGTATAAGTTTTCTTGGAATAATTAAATATCTAAGTTTAGAGATGCTCCTAAAAATTAATTATTAAAGACTTTGTAAGCTAATATTAGTTTCCCTCATTAAAAAAAGTTTCCATAATTGGGAAATTGTTATGAAGCTCTTATTTTTTCTGTTTCTTTGAAGATAAAGCAATTTAAAGTTGCACAAAAGCTTTAAGGGAATTTTCCCTTTTTAACCAGTGCTTTGTAATGAGCAAAACTGACTGAAGATGAGAATAAATGAAATAGTCAACTGCCTTCCACTGCACAGTACTGTACACGTGTACCTAACAGGCAATTATTTACACCACTTATTATTATCTTTTTATTATTAATAACTGAAGAATTCCCAAGACTGCTCAACAAAATGTCTTAGACTGGTTAAACTTATGTCTGCGTGTTCTTGGATTAGTGTTATGCATTACGTTATGCAACAACATAAATTGCTAATGAATGTACTTGTAGAATGGTAAGCATTTTAAGCATTTTGAATGATAAAGGCCATTGTGTATGAATATTTATCTCATGTGGTTGTGAAGACCAATAATTAATATGCAATTCTGAATAAAAAGTAGAATTTAAAAATGGAACTACAGGGAAGGTGCTTGTGAGTGGTATTTACTTTGGCAATAACCAAAACAGAAGATGAGTTACCATTTCACATTATATTTAAATAAACCTGAGTAAATGGACACTGCAGTTCTGATCAGAACATCTACAGGTGAAGCCTTGTGGGAGATTCCAGCATTCCCTCAGAACAAGATTAAAGTTCAAAACATCAGTTTCCAAAAGGTGATGCAGGCAATGGTCTCTGATCACAGAGAAATGCAATAATTTCAAACCTGCATTATTTAATGACAAGTAGGAATTTTCTGCTAACTGTTGCAATAACAAAAATTCATCATATAGACCCAAATTTTAAATAAAACTCTGTGCATCTATGGTCAAGATCAAGAGTTTTAAAAAGGATGGGAGTTTAGTGAAGCAGCTTAAGGATTTATTTATGAAGAAAACTGGTTTGGATGAAATCACTAGCCTGCAAATTAATGATCTGTGATCCATAATGTGGCATGAGAGGGACATCAGATACACCGAATAATTTGACTATTCTGTAACCAGTGCAAAATAGCACAAGGTTCAAAAGATTAAGCCATCTCTTATTTTTGACATCGATTTTAAGAATCTCTTGTGGGTTATTGTTTGCCCCAGGCAGTTTCAAACTAATTTGTTAACCAACTTGAAAAAGTCTTGAAGTGCACATGAAACAGTTGCTGAAAAAAAAAAAAAAAGTTCTTGAAAAATATTCATTAATTACTGAAGACTGTACTAAAAGACCACATTCTAATTTATTTCAGTTTTCTAGCTCCACTTTTACCTTGCTCATAATTGAATCAAAGTTAACACCAATAAAAGAATGAACAGCTGGGTCTGTATTTTAATACATTTCATTTCAGATAGTGATACACTTACGGATGAAGCCAAGGAGGGCTCTACCTGGACTTCTGACTAAGAGGATAAAGAGAAAACTTTTCTAAATGAGAGTTTATTATTAGATACTTTACTATAATCTATCATTCACTGCAATGGAGTTCAGGAATTTGCACTGTAACTTCCAATGGGCGCAGCCTAAGCCTTTTCACAGAATCAAATTATGACTTCACATTTCAAACAAATGTACATATCTCTGGAACCATAAGGCTTATTAAAGAAGAATAAAAGGCAAACTCTTCAGCACAAACTATTTTTACAGTGATAGTATTCTTTAGGTTCTAGGTCTTAAACTGAATTTTATAGTCACAGTAAACACAGTAACTATTACATTTGTAATATTTTGTAAACATTTTACAATATGTCTCAAGTTACACACGTACTGTAAGGAGCACTTTATTCATCTTGCTGAAAGCTTTATATGGGTCTAAGGAGTTCTGTGTTACTTGGTTGTTGAGTTATTTAGAAAAATGTGAACATTATATCTATATAAATTAATATCATATTAACAATAAAAACAATAATTCAAGGTAGACTGAACTCCGAGCAAACCTATAGTTTATTGAAAAAAAAGTACCAAGGTTAAGTGCTTTCATCTCTTAATGAGACATCTTCAGTGCTAAAGTAAAAAAAAAAAAAAAACACTTATAAAACTTGAATGAATCTGCTGTTGAAGTCACACCAACTACACCAGCCAATCAAAATACTGCATGACCGGCAACTGCTTTGCCATTAACAATCGAAATAAAAAAATCCAAGTTAAACCAAAAATAAAAAAAATATATGAAGCTGCCTTTCTTTTTAATTCATTAATAATGGAGATGGTATATAAACCAGAGGGGTTGGCTGCAATTTAATCGAATCTGCCAAAACATCTACCTCTGTAATAAACAATTATGCCAGCTCCCTGAAAACATATCAGCTTATATCTGTTTCAAAATGAAAAAGGTAACTTTCACAAAACCAGCACACTCCTTTGAATATTTTGTCAGGGCATTGGTTAGATCCCCTTTCTTTATAGAATACAAATGCTGATAAATTTGCTTGTTAACGGGATTCTTGCTTTTACCCACATAATATGCCATACAAGTGTCGCATGCTGTGAGATAGACCACCCTGGCAGAATAACAATAAAAATTCCTGATTTGGAAAAATACCTAAATCAATACTAGGTAATGAACCACTCCAGTATTAATGAAACCACATTGTTTACAACATCCACACTTCCTAGTGTGAGTTAATGTGTGATTACGTTGCACTGAACTATCCAATAAACACTTGATATTGGGTTTATTTTTATAGATGAAAACTGGCTCATCAAGAAAGTATTTGCCAATATCCTCATAACGGTGGAGTAATAACCAATTTCTCTTAAGTACTGCACAAATCTCTCCAGTGTCAAATGAATAATGCAAAATCATACTCACTTCATCGTGCTCATTATTGTTTTCTTTCATGACAACCTTGGACCCCTTTCCTTATAGTAGGGACATAGTTGCCACCTCTATCTGCCCAAATTTCATCCTGCACCCGATTTATAACATTGATGGGGTAAGTCTTGGTCCACTAACATTGATTTAAACAGATCCAATTGCTGTCGACAAATCCTATCATCAGAGGTGTGTCTCAAAATCCTATAATTCCCTTCTGATGGAAAGGGTGACCGCTCCTAAAGGAAAGGAAGGTATTGCAAAAGGTGGGTTTCCTACAAATGTGTGACCCATTCACCCTGTGCACCTTTACTCAGACTGAAGTCCCAAAAAATTAATTTCTTCCAAGGACAATGTAGAAGTAAATCTGAGAAACATTGTACTATTTTGTAAACAATCTACAAACAATCCTAATTTCTCCTTGGTTCCTTCCCAAATAAATAAAAGATTGTTTAGGTATCTAAAGTATCAATCACATCTCTTGAAAAGAGGAAATGAACACATACTCAAGTTCCCATTTTAACAACATCAGATTAGCGAATAATGGGGCACACACTGCCCCTATCGCTACTCCTGAAATTTGTTTAAAGTGCTCCCCTTCAAATGTCAAAAAATTGTTGTGCAGCATTATTTTCATGAATTCCACTACCAAATTTTTATCTGTGATGGAAAGTCCTCCAAATTTCGAAACCATCTCTTCAAAGTACTCTAACCCTTCATCCTGTGGAATTATAATGAACAAATTTTGTATGTCATGAGGCCAAAATATGTTCTTCTTTGATTTTAATGTTTCTCAATTTGTTTAACAAATCTCAAGGGTCACGAAACACTGATTTCAATTTGAGAAATACAAATTTAGCCAGTGGTTCCATCACTCATCCCCATGTGGTAACCACTGGTTGAATGGTGGGATCAGGGATGTTAGAATGAATTTTAGGAATCCCAAAGATTTTAGGTATAACTGGGTGTTTCATATGTAAAAAATCATACAGTCCTTGGGGAATGGTGTCATATAACAGCAGTTCATCTAGGGCTACTTTAAATGCCCTGTAAGCTACTGTAATTTAATTCAAGGAAATCACTGTGTAAACATTTTCATCTTGCAACATCCTTAAAAGCCTATCAGAATAGTCCACCTGATCCATCAAGACCAGGCCACCACCTTTATCCAGTTTCATACATCTCAGGCTTCTGTCACTAATGATGTTACAGAAGTCTCTCCTTCTCTGAGATGTTAAAAAATCTGTTCTTTCTTTTAGAACCCAAAATAGTCCAAAATTTGTTTTCCCAAATTTTTTCATACAGTTTAATGACTGGGTGGAGGGGGGGATTAACAGCACTTTTTCTCCTTAAGGGATTCACACTGGACTCCAATCTCGTATTACCATCCAATATGATCTGAAAATTCAGTTTTCAAGTGAACAACTTTATATCTAAAACAGTTTGCTCCATACATGCCCTGCTGGTAGGCATAAAATTAAACCCCTTGATAAACAGTTGGTAGTGATCCACCCCAATGTCCAAGTCTGTAAAATTGTATACATTAAACCCAAGGAAGTTAGTAATATTCACCAAACCTTGATTGAAATCATCAAGGGAGTGGACCAATTTGCAATTACTGGTTCTGAACCTACTTTTGATGACCATTCTGCCTTCTCCATTGTTTACCCCTCCTCATTGTCACAGTGTGTGTTAAAGACTGGTTCCAGTAGTTGACCCTGTCTCATTTCGTTATCCATTTTGACCCTGTCTCGTTTCGTTATCCATTCTGACCTCCTTAAAGGGGCTCTGTCTAAAGGGACTCTGGTGGTGTACCTTTCTCCATTCTCCTTATGTTCTTGATTTACCTCTATTTGATTATCCGGGGATTTACTATGAAAAACTCCAACAGGTAAAGGGTACATCATTTTATTTTTGTAATCCAGTTCACCTCTGTTTAATTTTCTATCTTTCTACCTTTTGATGGACTTTAATTTGTCAAGGTCTCAGAAGACCCTACTATAATCAGTCAAGTGTTTATTAAACTCAAGGTCTGTTGTTATCGATTCCACCAGTTTAGAAATCTCACATTTAAGCGATACCATACTTCTTTCATTTTCTTTTATGAGCAACCGTGTCAACTCCAAGCCTGTATGTTCAAATAAGTCAATCAACTCTGAGTGAATGGGAGCAAAGGGTTCAATCCTTGAGGAAACTTCCAAAGTCGTAAACCCTTTGGTACTTGTTCCCTCTTTATACTTTCACTCAGTAAATAATTGTCAAGCTGGAGCATTTTAAACTTGAACAATTTCTTGTCTAATAAAATTATCTGTTCCTTTAAATTTAAGAACCAACCTTCTGGGGTTTAGATGTACTACTTACGACTGGTCCCGTCAAAATGGTCCAACCAACTGTGAATGTTTGTTGCAGAAAGGAAATCATTAGATTCATTACTCTGTATATTACATACATTTTCACCATTTCTCCATACTCTTGTCTACACCTGCCACTAAAACACCAGGTCCAGTATTAATCAGTCCTCTACCCACTCCGATGGATAAACTGTCATTAAGCCGTGTTACAAACTGGGTAAGCTGTTGTATTAATGTGTTCCCTGCTTCACCCGAATATCCAATTTGCAAATCCATGAAAAATTCCTCACAGTTGTAAGCTGACATGCCAGAAGTACACTGTACTATAATCTACAACCAAAACACGTACAAAATATGAGAAAACACCCGAACTAGAATTGAAAACTAAAATGAAAACCAATTCCAGGTAGCCTCAACGCTGAGCGAACCCGTAGTAAAGGGAATTATTAAAAGTCAATGTATATGGATTTCGAGACTCGCCTCTCATGAGAGAGTTTGGTTGACAGCAACTGAATTGCTTTAAATCAATGTTAGTGGACAAAGACTACCCCAACAACCTTATAAATCAGGTGCAGGATGAAATATGGGCAGATAGAGGTGACAAATATGCCCCTATTATAAAGAAGGGGTTCAAAGTGGTCATGAAAGAAGACAATTATTAGAACAATAGAGTGATTGTGATTTTGAATTATTCACTTGACGCTGGAGAGATTCGTGGAGTACTAAAGAGAAATTGTTTTTTACTCTGCTGTGATGAGGATATCGGCAAACACTTTCTTGATGAGCCAGTTTTCATCTATAAAAATAAACCAAACATCAAGTGTTTAGGGTAAAGTTTGGTACAACTTAATCACACATTAACTTGCACCAGGAAGTGTGGATGTTGTAAACAATGTGGCTTCATTAATACTGGAGTGGTAAGTTTACAGAGTATTGATTTGCGTATTTTTCCAAATCAGGGGAATTTTTATTGTTATTCTGCCAGGGTGGTCTATCTTGCAACATGTGACACTTGCATGGCATATTATGGGGTTAAATCAAGAATTCCCCTGAACAAGCAAATGTGTGAGCATTTGTATTGTATAAAGAAAGGGGATCTAACCAATGTCCTGGCAAAACACCTTTTTGATTTTGGAAGAGAGACAAGCTGATGTGTTTTCAGGAGATTGGCAAAATGATTTATTACAGAGGGAGATGTTTTGGCAGATTCGATTAAATGCAGCCACCCCCCCTGATTTAATGACATCATCTCCATTACTAGTGAATTATAAAGATAGGCAGCTTGTATATAATTGTTTATTTTTGGTTTAAAATTGGATTTTTTTTATTTCTATTTAAATAAATCAGTGTTTTATTGGGGACTGTTAGTGCCAATTCAATTGCCGGTCATGCAGTATTTTGACTGGCTAGTGTAGTGGGTGTAACTTCAACAGCCGATTCATTCAGGTTTTATAATTTTTTTCTTTTTATTTTAGCACTACAGTTCTGAAAATGTCTCATAAGAGATGAAAGCGCTTAACCTTGGTGTATTGTTTTCAATAAACTACGGGATCGCTTGGAGTTGAGGCTACCTGAAATTATTGTTTTTGTTTTTCATTTCAGTTTTTAATTCCAGTTCAGGGGTTTTCTTGTGTTTTGTGTGTTTTTTGGTTGTGGATCATATTAAAAAACAGTTAATATCTCTACTTACCTGTACTAGATAGAGGTCAAATATTAATGCAGTTGAGTTTGCTATTGGGTAAGCTTTAAACTTAAATGTCTGTCATTATTTTCTAACTTCAGTCTTTAATGATTTGTCACTAATTTGCCAAAAAAACCCACAATTTTATGAAAAATGGACCAAAATGTGATGTAAAAATATAAAATAGCAACAAAATACAGCTGGGAACCTGTCAAAGAAGGGATACTTTAATATTAGTACTGCTAACTTGAGCAGCTGACAAAATAAAAGAATCTACATGCATTTCTGAAAAGTAATCTAACTGATTATTACAGTTATTTCTTAATTATAAACCCTCCATGTTTTCTTCCAAAATTGCTATTTTGCAGAGGGATTATTAGGGGAAGAGCAACATTTTGAGCCAAAATCAAAGACAGTTGAGAGGTTTGGCTATGCCTAATTCTATAAAGCAATTTATTTGCATGTACCTCTCAACCTGTTAATGCAATAAATCTGGACAAGGCTAAATATATTGGGGGAACATATAAACAGTACTAAAAATTGCTCTTGTATAAACTGAGACAGTTGATAGAACAGGTCTTAAATGCATTTTTCTGAAGGTTATGAAGTCTGAAACTCAGTGTGTCATTATTTAGTGACTTAATTCCTAAATGATTTGCCAGAAAACCACAAATTTTATGAGGAACAAACCAAAAATAAGAAGCACAAAATTTATTCATTCTTTTAAAACCTTGCACATAACATGGTTTTGGAATTATTGATGCAAATATGAACAAGCAATATTTGACGCCTAGAGGTGTCAGTACGAGTTAATTGCAGATGCGCCTGGAGGCGTCACTCAGATGTAATGAGATCCTTGACAATTTCCAATACCCAGAACACTAAGATAAATAAAAGGCCCTATTCAGGTGCCTAAGATGCTTTAAGAATGAAAATACCCCACATCAGTGTTAAATATCTATACTCCGCTGTCACACACCCAGCTCAACTGGTAGATTTATTTGCTGAGAAATTCTCACTTTTAAATGGGCATAAAGATTTCAACTATAAGACAGGTGGTAGATCTGCTGCATGTCTGAAATTTTCCTTATGAGTTAATTTCAAAGGTACTGGGGGTCATTAAAAAAGTGCAGCTGCAGGCCTTGGCTGTTTAAATTCATATTTTCTTTCTGGTATAGCAAGTAGCTTGGTATCATGTCTTCAAGTACTCTTTCTTTCAAAAATTACTGGAGGAGAGATGCCTTCCCATCATATGGCAGGAAGCAGCTGTGCCAACACCCAAATGATATGTACAAGAATCACTGGAGGAGGTATATATTCCCAACATGTGGAAGGAAACAGTTGCTTTCCCAATATCCAAAGGATACATACAACAATCACTGGAAGAGGGATGCTTTCCCAATATGTGGAATTAAGCAGTTGTTGTCCCAGTACCTAAAGGATATGTATAACAATCACTGGAGAAGGGATATGTTCCTAACATATGGAAATAAGCAGTTGTCACAGCACCCAAAGGATATGTACAGCAATCACTGGACAATTACAGACCCATTAGTTTGACCTCAGTACTAGGTAAATGTTTTGAGTGAGCAATATGTAGTCTGATCCAGGTGGATACTGGACAAAGGACTTGTATATCAACATGGTTTTCTTGTGGGAAGATAATGTTTAACCAGTCTTACCCAGTTTTATGTTAATGTCTTTTGCTCACTGGACTTGAGCCCTTCTAGTGACACTATTTAGCTGGCTCTGGCAAAAGCTTTTGAATCGGTCCCCCAAGACAGAATACTTGATGTTATGTTAGAATGTAATATGAATTTGTACTTTGTATGCTGGATAGTCAGTTGACTACAGGAAGAAAATTCAGAGTGAGAATAACGCATTCTTTTTAAAACAAGAAATGTTGATTTGAGGGTCTGCGAGGGAATTGTTCTTGCTCCCATGTTGTTTGGGCTAGTGATGTCCGAGTTCCCAGACTGTGATCGCACCCAAGTATATTTGCCAATGACACTCAGGTGGGGATACAGTTACAAATTTGTACAATCATAATAAATTACAAAATTATCTGGACACTTAACTCAGGTGCGTCACTGAAAATGTGATGCAATTTAATGCCAAGCAATGCAATGTGATACATTCTGGTCGTGGAAATAACCATTATCCTTATGCTCTGAATAATGAAATTTTGACCTCAGTAAGTTCTGTGAGAGATTCAGGATACATGGTGAACGAAGCTTTGGACTTTGATAAAATTAAGACAGTGGTGAGGAAGTGTTACTGTCTTTCAAAAGACATCTTGAGGAGTATCAATACTAGACACAAAGAAGTCTTCAGTCCATGACTTACCACTACTCCACTCTACCATACAGCCTATTATGGAATACTGTGGGTCTTTCAGTTGCAATACTTGCCAAACAGACTTGAGATAACTGAGAAAAGATCACTAGGCAAGTGAGAGGATTGAAAAACCTTGGTTATAAAGAGAGATTGGAGACTTTTTCCCTGTACTCAGTTGGCTACAGGTTTTTAAGAGGTGACATGATTTGTGTGTACAAATCACTAAGAAATAAGACAGTAACAGCATCTCTTGGTGTTATATTTTTGGGACACAGTATCAATATAACAGGAGTGGCAATCTATAAGTGAGACTGCAAGATTTTAAAACACCAGTTAAAAGCAGGTATTTTCATCATAGAGCAGGAACATTATGGAACTCTATCCCTACAAATATCTTAAAACACACCTCCTCCAACTATAAACAGAGAGCATGTCCTGGCTGCGCTTGCCAAGGCCGAGAACACAGCCTTAATGGGGCCCAATAACATCCCAGGATGCCTCCTGAATATGTTTAAAACATGACCTGTTAGGGCCACTAGAATTGCTATTTAACTATAGTGTTAAAACAGGCTTCGTACCATGAGACTGGAGAGCTGCAACAGTCATCTCTCTTCATAAGGGCGGATAATCAACTGATCCCAGAAACTAAAGACCCATTAATCTGACTAGTCTTATAGGCAAAGCCATGGAAAGAATTACCATGGAGGAAATGATCAATAAAGACATATAAGGCCTTCAGACACTGGATCCAACCCAGTTTCGCATTGTCAAAGGAAGGTCATGCCTACTGAACGTGGTGGTCTTCTCTGAGAATGTCATCAAGCCAATGGATGAGGATAAAACCGTGCATACTGCTTATCTTGACCTGGCTAAGGCATTTTAAACATTACCCCACTTACAGAATTAGGCATAAACCCCTACATAACATGCTGGATAGTCACCTGGTTCACCGACAGGACCCAAGAAGATAGGATTGGTTAGACCACCTACTCAAACAGGCCAGTCACCAGTGAAGTCCCTGAAGGTTCTGTGCTGAGCCCACTTCTCTTTGGCATCAATTTTTCAGAAGTCAAGGTTAATGGCACAGGCCTATGGCTGACCAAGTCTGCAATAACTGCAAACTGGGAGCGGTCACAGAATTCCCCAAGATACTAACATCTTACAAGAGGGTCTAACACAGACAAAATGACTGGTGTCAAAGCCATGGCTTAAAACTCAATGCAAAGGAATGCATCATAGTATCTTTTGGGAAGTCTGCCATCCCAGGAAACTAAATCATCAAAACAGCACCCCTAAGAGTTGACCCAATAGTCAGGGATTAGGGAACACAAGTAGACAGTGTCCTGGCCTTCGACCAACATGTGTCCAAGGTAGTAAGGAAATCTTTCTTTGTTGCTCAACTTAAAAGTAAGTGTATGGCATCTAGGTCCAGAGTAGTCACTGTGCCACTATACTCGGCCCTCACCAGACCCATCATTAAGTATAATTCCCCATTTGGTATGTATCTGACCAAACACATGTAGCAAATGGAATGTCCGCAAATTCTTTACAAAAAAGAGTGCAGGGCATAAACACAATGTCTTATGCGGATCACCTCAAAACCCTATCACTATACTCAGTCTCCTACAGACTAATGAGAGGTGATCTATGCCTGGCATACAAGGCATCCTAGTACCCCACTCTGATTAACCTTTTGGACATCTGTAAAACAAAAACATCAAAACTACTAGATCTAAAGACCTAAAGTTTGCTTGCAACATAAATAGAACATGTTGGTGAGACAGATATGCATCTCAGAGAATTCCCTTTCTCTGGAAAAGGCTTCTAAACTATGTGAAACAAAGTCCTTCCCAAACCCTATTTAAATGCAACTTGGACTACTGGATGTGAAATTGAAACCTCACCCCTGATCTAGGGCCCACGTTTCTGATGGAGAGAGAGAGAGTCAGTAAATCATGAAATAACCAACAATTACCCCTATATAAATGTCATTTGGGTTGCACAGCTAGGTTTATAAAGGCCCTAGTGGTTGTTAGCTTAGTATACACTTATAAACCTATGAACTTGGGATTGCTATGTTAGTATTCTGAAAATACAAGATATCAGCAAAAAGAGGTAGTACTGATAATAGAATTACCAAATTTTATTTGATTTTTGGATTTTTAATATGTTTTTGTGAACAATGGTTCTGACAAAATAAAGGGATGGTAACAGAGGGCCACCCTTGCTTTGTACAGGTTAATATTCTATGTCCAAAAGTTGATAATTCAAAGAAAGATGTGTAGAAGATAAATCTTATACTTATTAATTTATTTTATTTTCATTTGTTGAGCAGTGTTCGGCTTAGAGAAACTACTGCAGGGATAACAAATACAATAAAACATAACAAAATACAGCTTTAGCACAGATGAAATCTTACATGTCAGGATCACTATATGTTTAGGTGCTGCATCAGATTTACAACTGCACATAAAACAACACTGCATCTGAATGCAGCTCCTTAATGGCCTCTAAGCGACTCATATAAGATTTAATTATTCAAGCAACACTCTGATAAACATGATGTATACACAATGAAAATTAGGTATAATGGGAGTGGGTAAAAAGGGAATGTAACAGTTGGTTTATACAGGTGGACAATGAGAAGGAAAAGAAAGGGAAATGTGATATTCCTCATATCATGTACATAACTGGTTTGTTTCTGGGAACAGTCAGTTATCTTTCAGGAAATGGGAATATGGTGGCTATTTGATGCCACATTTTTTTTTTACTTTGGTGGAAACATCTACATAGAATGTCTTTGATTAACAAATGTTTGGTGCCTTACAGAGAAATCTATGAAGGAGGCGGCAGAGCTGAGTTTTGAGGGTAACGGGTCCAAATACAGGAGGCGATACAAATACTTGCTATGAAGCTTACTCTTTAAGGTCATATAAAGACAGGGTGTAAAGGGACTGGAGTCTTGGGGTGTAAATGCATGTTCTTTTTCTCAGTCAAGTATGGGAAGGACTCTGAGCTTGTAAGAAATGTATTAATAGAGTGCATCTCTCTTTTATTGGTAGCAATCTTGCTTTAGAAATTTTAACTGAATGTAATGTGTAGTAAAATCATATTTTCCTAGTACAGCAAAAATATTACATAAACTCAATTAAAAGTTTGTTTGGATTTCAGAATGAAAACAACCTGCTGGTCTCTCTTACTTGTATTATGATGAACTATTAATTCTATTAATGTTACTTATTTGCAGCTGAATGATTTCCATAAATCTTAACTGGAATCTTGAAAATATGTTCTTTTTTCCAATTCTTATCCTTCTGCATGGAATAAGTGCATAGATTTTTATACTGATACTGATAAGGGAAATGGGGCAATAAATACTATACAGTCCAAACTTGGCTTGAAGGCAAATACTGTCTTGGACTAAGTAAATTAAGCAATATGAAGCTAAGTGTTGATTTAACGTTTTATGAAATTAAGTATCAAACCTACCAGGTGGTCCCCTTACCAGATTTAAAAGTAGAGATTGCACTGAGTACTTCTGGTAGAGAGCTAGCATTACTCAACAGCCTAGTTTTAGCTTATGAAAGACCACTCAGGGTAAAGTGTTCTAGAAACAAGAGGAATGTTGCACCAGTCAACATGTGGGTTACTAGAGGCATATATTTCCACACAACACTAAAGGCTGACCCTAGACTTATACCTCACTAAACACTCCCCTTATTTTTCTCAACCTATCACAAACCTCATCACTAGGCCACTCCCCTATCTCTTTCTTTCCCACTTAGTTCAAATTACCTCTCCCTTTAACTACTCCATTACCTATCCTAACCATCCTCTGCACTAACTACTTCCCGTATCTACCTCCTATTCAACCTCCATTAATTTCTTTTTGCTTTTCTTTTTTTAAACCCTGCCTAATCTCTTGAAACATCCTCGTCTATTTCTCTACCTGACCTACTCACCCAAGCTACTCTCATCTGATATCTACTCACTACCATGTCCCCAACACACAAAACTATTTTCACATACATCCTACTCTTAACTACCGCAATAGCCTCTCTGACCATACCTTATTCACTCACCTTCTTTGAAAATCTTACTCTACTTGAACAAAACCATCATTTCCAACAAACTTTACCTTCTTTTATCTACACCCTCAACCACAGTAACATAACCTGTACCTCTAACTATATACTACCAAAATATCACAGGGCAACCCATGTCACTTACTTCACTATCAAAAAGAATTTTAATAATTCCCACAGGATCCTACACTATCCCCAGCATTACCTCCTCCTAGACGGGGATATTCATCCAAACCCTGGCCCCAATACTAACAATAGGAATAACCTTGATAATGTAACTTTACCTAAACCTTCTACATTAGCTAAAGCACCTAACTCCCTCCTGATTGCTCACCTTAATATTAGAAGTATTAACAATAAAATTCCCCACCTGCATGCACTCCCGGACTTGCACTCATTTGATATTCTATGTCTTACAGAAACCTGGCTAAAACCTTCTACTCAAGACCAGGAAATTACCCCTCCAGGCTATAACATCCTTAGATGTGACCGCAAAACCAAAAAAGGCGGGGGTATAGCCATTATCTATAAATCGAATCTCCAAGTATCCCTCTTTAATGACCTTCCATCACTAGACACCAAATCTGAAATACTGTCTACTAAACTCCAAATCAACAATACCAAATCTATCTACCTAATTTGTATGCATCTTCCCCCTGGTAACAATACTAATACTCTTGAAAACTTACTTAATTTCCTCTCTACCCAACTACCCCAGGAAACCATTGTACTGGGTGACTTCAACATAGACTGGTTATAATCTGTAGTTCCCATAACCCTACTAACCACATAAATCTCTATGGATTCTCTCAGTTAATAACCACTCCTACTAGAATCCACAAACCTAACAGGAAATAATCTACTCTTGACTGGATCCTTATTAATAATCACCCTAGCAATTATACTCCAGGAACCCTTCCTGACAATATTAGTGACCATATGCTTACTTACATTATTAGACAAAAATTTCATATCCCAGCTACTCAAACTCAAAACTTCCCACTCAAAAAAATTCTTTAATCATGATAGTTTCCTGAATGAATTGCAAGCATGTGACTGGTCACCACTGACCCAGCTTGAACTTGATGAGGCTGTGACCTACTTCAACACTAACTTTCTTCAGATCCTAGACTATCACGCACCTTATCACTCTACTAGAATAAGAACCAAATCTGCCCCATGGCTAACAAAACAAACTAAGCAAAAGATGCTCCTCAGAAACAAAATATGGGCTAAATGGAGAGCTACCAAATGTCCATCTGATCACCTCCTCTTTAAACAGTTAAGAAATGCCACCAAGAAGGATACTCTTAGAGACAAAAAAGATGTCTACCTTCACCTCCAACAAACCAGTCAACAAACTCCACAAAAATTTTGGTCAGGGATAAACAAACTTCTTCAGCCAGGATGCTCGACTACTCCTGCCCCATTAGGTTTCAACCATAATAATTCCAACCAGATCCCTGATGCCTTTAATAAATACTTTACAGAAGCCATTCAAACCCTAGCCAATTCTTTACCTCCATCTACTGTTTCCCCACCAAATACCTCCAAGACTTTCATATACAACCTGTTCCTACATCTCTTACTTATAAGCTACTTAAAAACTGAAACCTTGCACCCCATCTGATCTGAATACCTACAAATTGCAGACTACCCAATATCTATACTTATTAACAGAACTATCTCTGAAGGCAAAATCCCTACCATATGGAAAGTATCTCACATAACCCTCTACATAAGTGTGGCTCTTCTATTGAGCTTTCTAACTTTACCCTATTGCCTTACTCTCCCCATTAGCTAAGATAATGGAAACATGTATTCACAAACAACTACTCAACCACCTACTACAAAATAACCTACTAGCCAACTGCCAACATGGCTTCAGACCATTCCACAGCACAACGACTGCCCTTCTATCCTTCACTGATTCTATAAATAAACAATAACTCCTTTTCCTCTGCACTATTTGTAGACCTGTCAAAAGCCTTTGATATGGTTAACCATAACTTACTTCTAGACAAACTTAAGTACCATTCTCTTGATCCACAAGCATTACAATGGTTTAGGTGTTATCTTCAAAACAGACAGCAAGCAGTACTTTGGGATAACAATCTGTCTTCATTACTACCCGTAAATATTGGAGTCCCACAAGGCTCTATCTTAGGTCCCCTTCTTTTTTCCTTATTTATTAACGACCTCCACATGAACATACCTCAAACCACCTGCATTCAATATGCAGATGACTCAACCTTAATCTGTACTGCTAAGAACATAGCCTCCCTCCAGTCCCTCACCCAAACTGTTTTCCAAAATGCTGAATACTGGTTTATGCAACACTGCCTCCTCCTTAATCCCCAAAACACAAAACTACTGTTTTTTTTACTCCAACTCATAAATCATCCACACCATTCTTCTCTATAACCTCTAACAATGCTACCAACATAACCCCAGATACTACCACCCGCCTACTAGGTGTTACAATTGACAATCGTCTTAACTATAATGACCATATTAACACCACCATAAAAGTCTGTTAACAAAAAACTTGGTACTCTCTATAGAATTAGACCCTTCCTTACCCCCTCAGCCAGGAAAACTATTGCCCAGACCCACCTTATTTCCACCCTTTTCTATGCCTCTGCTATATATACTAACCTATCAAAAAACAACATCTCCAAACTTTCTACCTGTTATAATAGCATAGCTAGATTCATTACATGCACTCCCTTTAAAACTCGCCACTGTCTTAACCTCAAACAACTAGGATGGCTAGAATTGCAGAACCATATACTCTGTCAACAGTTACTTATCACTCAAAAGATCCTATACCACCCCAATAATACCCCTATCCTCACTAATCTGATTTCACCATATAAAAATCTAGCTACACTACGTTCTGCTAATAAACTCCTGGTCTCCTCGATTAAATCTAACAACAAAGCTGGTGACTCACTTTTCTCAAACACTACAGGTATAAACTGGAATCAGCTCCCTCCTGAACTATCTAACTTAGCTTCTACTTCTCTATTCAAAAAACATATTAAAACTCAGTGGCTTTGTCCTTGCGCTAACCCAGACTGAAATCTATTTCCCCACCTACACATACCCCTTTCCCCACTCCCCTAACTTAGGCCTCCAACCTAGGCCTCCAAATCTTGTTACTTTTTTTTTTCATAGTAAGAGGATAAATTATAAGGACTTTACTCTGTTGTGCTCATACCCACTTTGTGTTTAGTATACCTGTCTTGTTTTACTTAGTTTAACTTTTAGCATAATGTCTATATTCTATAATTATATTACTATATTTTTGCTTTTAACCAATGCTACCACTGTACTGTTTTCATACATGTCTTTGTTATATATTATTAACTTTGTTTACTGTTCATGCTTGGAGCTTTTCTCCCCGGGCCTCTACTGAAAATGGACATATATCCAGTTAGACTAGCCCGGTCAACAAATGTAAAATAAATAAATAATAAAAATAATAAATATTATGGTGGCATCACACGTGGCAGCAGCCTCTCTGGCTCTTGTTTTGCACTTTCACTTTCATTGCATTTACTTTTGGTTCTGCTCATCGGCTGGTCCGTTTTTGTTTGGTCAAGTGTGCTGGTGTCTGCAGCTTTGGTGTCCCTGATGTTCATGATGCGTTGAGAGCTCAAATGTAGGTTTTTTTTTTGCTCATTGAAATGAAATGCATCGAAGTTGGGCCTTCTGTGGCGAGTCGGGGCTGGATGCGGAAATGGAGGCTGAAACCTTGTCTGCTGGCAAGATTTGTTGATTGGACTGTTCCCATGAATTTGAGAGGACTGTAATGGAGTTTGGGACACTGCTGATGGTTTTGGAGTTCGTGATGGTGATAGTAACTGTGTGGATGGAGAAGACTGAGGAAAGAAGGAAGTATCGTTGACTGGTTGTGGCCATTTGGGTCTGGACAATGGTTCTGTGGTTTGTGGTGTTCATGGGTCCGGACTTTGGCTTGGATGCTGTTGGCGCTACAATGGGAGATGTGGTGGTTGAAACTTCTGTGTCTTTGGTGGTTTCAAAAGGCTAAGACTTTTTTTGGCTGTTACCTGTGCTGGAGGGGGAGTTGTGATGGTTAAATGCTTCTGTGCCTATGGTTGGCTCGTTACTGTTGTTGTTAATGTGTCTTGAGTTTTTTGTGTTTCTTGTTTTATGTTCTTGAGCTTGGAGGAACAAAATTTCATTCATCTATACACTTGTGTACGAGTTGAATGACAAAGTTATTTCTGATTCTGAATTCCCATATCTTGAATACGAGTACAAACTTGTTTGTTACTGATAAATGAAGCAATATTTTAATAAGCCCACAAATAACTTAGATGGGATAGAAACCCTCTCTTGACATGCAACTCTGATCTGTGTTTCAAGGGCAGAATGATTAGAAGCATGTATAACTTTAAGTTGCTGATAGGCCTCAATTAGATTTGTATTTACTATGATCAACAGTGTTTCTCGGCACAGTCTACTAAATAAAAATTGCTAACTACACAATATTCTCATGCTCGTACATTTTCAAATATGTTGCTTTACTAATCAGATATGCGTTCATGTTGATTCTGATGCTGCCCATTTAATATCAAAGGGAAAATAATCACAGGTGCCAAAAGAAATGCAACTTCACCTGGAATGGATACAAAATTAGATTTGTCGCAGACCTTCCATTTCAAATTAAACAAATGAGATAAAAGCTCTCACCTTACTGTGACCTTCCAATTAAGAAAGGCATCAAGTTTCAAGTGGCTTATCACACTATCAAGCAAAATTATCCTTCTAAGAGAACAACAAATATGTCATCTTGCACGTATAAAAAGCCAAAAATCTGTTTTATAAGCTATTCGAATTTATAGCTTTCTACTGACTTTTCAAAATTTCATTTCATACAAATCTGTACACTTACAAATCTCAAAAAGGCAGACACGGTCGAGAAGGGATTTTTATCTTTTCAGAACAAGACTCATATTTCACTTGAAGACATATGCAGAAAAGGAACCATAAGAATATTGCCATTTTTAAGCATTACACAATCATAGGTTCATAGGTAAGTGCTAGGCAAACTGCCCTTGTGGAACATTTTAAGTCTGGTCAATTTCCTTTTTAGCAGTGGTGGCTGGTGACTTCAAATCAAAGGGGGGCTGCAGGAGATAGCTGAATGGGTGGAGTCAATGGGAAGGGGTGCGGCCAACTAGAAAGGGGAGCTATGCTCAAAACCACAAAAACTAAATATACTGCCCTGGGTGCCAAACCGTCATTATGAGAGTCCAATCAAGACAAAATGAAGTGTAGAAGAATAAAAATATTTCAATGCATTGGCTGCATGACAGCTTACTATCTAGATGGAAACAAAAAAGGTTGTGAGGCATGACAAAATAAATTACTTTTTTTTAAATACATTAATGGAATGCCAGTCAAAATCAAGTATAAGAAAAACAAGCAGCACTCAACTCAAACCACTTCTTGCACTGCAGTTCTAATTATAATTTATATTCAGCTTTATTAAAGTACCAAGTAACATGCTGAAAGTAGAAATCTCTGATGCCCCCACTTGTAAAAATGTTCCATATCCAAAAAAAGACCTGCTGCCTGACATCTACTTGTTTTATGGGGAAAACATGATCAAATTAAAAATGAAAAGCAAACAAGAAATAAGCTCAAGATACATTGGTTAAAAGGATTACTGTACAAGTTATGGATCACACGATTGGCATTCTGTTTACGGGTAAAGCCTGTGTAATGAGACTCTTAAAATAATGTAATCCTGTCCTTTATTACAAATACTGGCATATGCATTTCAATACCCAAGGCTTATACATTATCTAGTTAAGTATTCTCTACATGGCAACAGAAAGGCTTTCAATGTTGGCAATTCTTTAACAGTATGCTTATTAAAGCTTACTTGCATCTTGCAATCTCAGCCAAGCTTACCTAATGGTCATTAAAGTATTGCTACTTAAATACAGAGCAACAGGCACTTTGAGTAATAAGTATAAATCAACAGTACAAAAAATAGTCACTCTAGTACTTGTGTCTACCTTGGGTGGGGGGGATACTCTGCACATTTACACTGCATAACTACACCTTGCCTTGCTTCGACACATCCAGAGTCACAACATGGGGGAGTGGGGTGCAACAAGTATGTCACAGTTTGAAATGTCTCTGGCTGACTTGTGATGGCCCTGACACATTTGTCATACCTCTCAATCTCAGAGCAAGAAATCTGGACAAAGCCATACAAAGAAATGGGACAAAGGCCCAAAAATAAGGACAATTTTTAAAATATTGCTCTTATAAACTTAGAAAGATAATAGAGGTCTTGCATTAGTATGAATTTTCTGAATGGTAAGAAATCTGAAACTCAATGTCTGTCATTATTTTCTAACTTCAGTCTTTAATGATTTGTCACTAATTTGCCAAAAAAACACAATTTTATTAAAAATGGACCAAAAATGTGATGTAAAAATATAAAATAGCAACAAAATACAGCTGGGAAGGGATACTTTAATATTAGTACTGCTAACTTGAGCAGCTGACAAAATAAAAGAATCTATTTGCATTTCTGAAATAAAAGTAATCTAACCGATTATTACAGTTATTTCTTAATTATAAACCCTCCATGTTTTCTTCCAAAATTGCTATTTTGCGGAGGGATCATTAGGGGAAGAGCAACATTTTGAGCCCAAATCAGGGACAGCTGAGAGGTTTGGCTATGCCTAATTCTATAAAGCAATCCTAATTCTATAAAGCAATTTATTTGCATGTACCTCTCAACCTGTTAATGCAATAAATCTGGACAAGGCTAAATATATTGGGGGAACATATAAACAGTACTAAAAATTGCTCTTGTATAAACTGAGACAGTTGATAGAACAGGTCTTACACGCATTTTTCTGAAGGTTATGAAGTCTGAAACTCAGTGTGTCATTATTTAGTGACTTAATTCCTAAATGATTTGCCAGAAAACCACAAATTTTATGAGGAACAAACCAAAAATAAGAAGCAAAAAATGTATTCATTCTTTGAAAATCTGGACAGTTGGGAGGTATGGTTCAGCTGGGGCTGCCTAAGTTTGCCGCCCTTCCCCCTCACAAAACCATGGTCAAATGGAGCCCTCCCCCCTGCAGCCATTCCAATGATCCATTACTTGGCTATTTCACTCCATTTACCATAAACACTAATGTGCATACTGATTTACTTCTATGATGATTTGAAAGTTTTATTTTGCATTTTACAGCACAAACACTAAGACATCCGCTAAACAAACTTTAAAACTTCTCTGCCATTGAAACAACATTGAAACCCACATTCAAAGAAAATACATTTTACACGTGGCAGGTAACGATTAATTCTGGGCTGTTTTCAAATCATAGGCCCCTTGAATATGAAACATACATGTGCTCTTTGATACACTTTCCTATTGCTTTGAACATTTTTCCAGTAAACAATGAAACAAAACGCATGCACCAATGACAAAACTGCCCAATTCAGAACATTTCCATCATAAAAGTCTACTCAAACTTCTACAGTCCACTATTATCAGTAAATATGCACAATTGTACAGTCCACCATTATCAGTAAATATGCACAATCTCTGAATTAGTAAAAAAGTCATCTAAATAATTCCACGTTAAATAAATCTGTAATGAAGAGGTTGCTGCTAGCAATCAACTTTATATTTCATGGTTTCATCGAAAAATAAAGTGTCTGATGCCCCTGAGGAATAAATTGCCTAAATTACATTAAAAATAGGCTAGTAATATTGCAATAGGAAATGGATGGCAAACTGATAACAGGCTCATAGTTAGTATCTTAACTTTCAGTACGGCAGCATTCACCCCATATGGGAGTAGAACCAACAACCTTCTGCATCAAAAGCAAGTACAAAACCTGTTGTGTTATTAGCAATGCTAGCTGACTTAGCATAATCAGCACTAAACTTCTCTTCCCCTGCAGCTCTCAGCTCCTTGTAAAATCTACTCAATACTCAACTGCATCTCAACTTCGCAGCACAAGAAATCTGGAAAAAGCCAAATTTATTGGGGTGGGTCAAAAGGTCAAAAACCAGGGACACATTAAACATTGCTTGTATAATCTTGGAAAGCTGCTAGAATAAAATGCTGTGTTACCACCATACATTTTACTGCCAAGGTCCCTGTGCAAACGAGTCAGAACATACCACTATGCCAAATCACCTGCTTTGTGAAAGAAAAATGCTGTGTTACCACCATACATTTTACTGCCAAGGTCCCTGTGCAAAACAGTCAGAGCAACATACCACTACACCAAATCAGCTGCTTTGTGAAAGAGAGAAAGACTGAAACTTAAATGGCTATCATTTAATGAATTCAGTTCTCACCATGGCTGTCAACCTCTTAATTAGCACAAAACACCTGGACAAACCCAGTAATGAGGGAATACAGCCCTCAAACATATACAGTGAATTCAGTTCTTGCCATAGCTGTCAACCTTAGCACAAAAAACCTGGACAAAGCCAATAACAGTGTAATACAGTCCCAAAAATAAGGACAAATTGCAAATAGTCGTCTTATAAATTTAGAAAATTGCTATAATAAAAGGTTGTGTTACTATATACTTATTGCTAGAATAAAAAGTTGTTTTACTATGTATTTTCTGAAGAATATGAAGTCTGAAATTCAAATGCCTGTCAATTTTACTTCTGACGGAACAAAAACAATTTTCAGCAGCGGCCCGGGAGAAATACTGTAGACACATGTCTTTGTAAAATGGCAGGACACCAGAGCAAATCCACACAAACACAGGGATAAGATGCAGACTCCAAACAGAAAGCACCCCAGCCAAGAATCAAACCAGAAAACCTATAGCTGTGAGGCAACAATACTGCCACTGCACCATCAAATATGTAAGGAATTAAACATTCAGAAACCTGAAGTCTGAAATTCAAATGCCTGTCAATTTTATTTAACATTTGTTAATCAGGACAGTCTGACTTGGAACAAAAAAAAACAACTTTCAGCAGAGGCCCAGGAAGAAATAATGCAGACATGTCTTTGTAACATGGGAGGACACAAAAGCAAACCCACATAAACACAGGGAGAAGATACAGACCCCACAAAGACGGCACCCCAGCCAAGAATCAAACCTGATAACCTGCAGCTGTGAGGCAACAATGCTACCACTGCACCATCAAATATCAAGCACTGCAACATTTACAGACCACAGATATTATGAGGAACAGATCAGATCAAATATGAGGCAAAAATCTGCAATTTTTTTTACAAATGGTGGTGGGTAGGGAATTCAGGTCTTTAACACCTGCATACAAGGTACAGGGTTCAAGCCTGAAGTATTCCCTACCACACCACCATGAGTCTAACCACCAGTATATTGCACCTGGGGCGCACACCCACACCCACACCCCCACACCCACACCCACACACCCACACCCACACACACCCCCTCTTGTAGCAAACCACCATACATCCAAATCCCTGTCCACACACTTACCTGCATTAGATCTTCCAAATCCCTGTAGCAAACCACCACAAATCCCGAATAAGCTACAAAACCCTGTGCAAATCCAGACCCCGCCCGTCGCGAGATCTTCCCCCGACGAGACTGCAGCAAACTCCAATCCAGACCCTGCCCGACGAGACTGCAGCAAATTCCAGACTGCTGACGTTGCAGTCCGACCCCGACGCGTTTTCCCAGCGAGTTCCAGGACAGTCTTTGCAGTTTAAAACTGCATAGACTTCTGGGAGCTCCGTTCTTCATGTTTCCCAGTCAGGACTGCTGCTGAGACAATCTGTGCATGCTCCAGACTGTCTCAGCAGCAGTCTGGACTAGTGCGCATGCGCGAAAGTCCTCGATTTTTTAAATTTTTTTTTCTTTTTATTTCTTTATTTTTTCTTTATTTACAGTTGAGGGGGCTGCAGTCCGGCAGTCCAATAGCACGGGCCGCCCCTGCTTTTTAGTGCTCAAAATAACCTATCCCATTCAGTGAAGACTGGCCTTACCCATCACATAGTCAATAAAAAGAAGTTATGTCCTTACCATAACGTTCCATGTGGAGTGTTCATCTCGCCTTTGTTCTTACACATGGGTTCGGTGCCGATCCTCGGCTCCGAGTCGGCCGCTTAGCAAAGCTCTGCATCGAGAAGAAGCTCGAGACCAACCTATCTCCCACAATTCCCTCTGCCCTTACCTCAGATCTAGTTTGCAAAACAACACCAGATCCAGCAACAATACTGTAAACATGCATACATACAAGGGGCGTAACTGAAATCAGCAGCACAACAGAGAGAGACCAGTAGTGGGAGAACCAGACCAGACCTCTAAACCGGACGTTCTTCCTGACCTTAGGGTGGGAGGGTGGGAATGTAAGAACAAAGGCGAGAGGAACACTCCACATGGAACGTTATGGTAAGGACAGAACTTCTTTATGTGAGAGTGTTCAATCTCGCCGTTTGTTCTTACACATGGGTAGCGTCCCTAGCTCCGTGACCCTGAGAGACTCACGGAAGAACGTTCCTGAGCACAGTGGAACCAAAGGTTGCCCTGTTCCTGGAAATCCTATCCACTTTGTAATGAGTGATGAACGTATGTGGTTTAGACCAAGTGGCGGCCGCACAAATAGTATCCAAAGGTAGGCGGGCCGCATGAGCCAAAGATGTGGAAACTGATCTAGTAGAATGTCCTTTTGGTTTGGTGGGCAAACTTTGATCAGTAGCAGTATAAACAAAGGTAATACAATCAGATAGCCATTTGGATAGAGTACACTTCGTCACTGCCATGCCCTTTTTGTTGTCCGCAAAGGCTATAAATAGCTGGTCTGCTTTTCTATGATCTTTCGTTCTGTCTAGATAGAATCTGAGTTGTCTATGAACATCCAACTTGTGCAACATATATTCCAGCTTATTGGAATGGTTTTTGAAAAACGTAGGGAGTTCAATGGATTGATTAATGTCGTTGACTGAACAGACCTTGGGGAGGAAAGAGGGGTTGGTGCATAAAGATACCCTATCCAGATGAAAAATTAAATATGGGTGTTTAATGGAAAGAGCTTGAAGTTCTGACACTCGTCTGGCTGAAGTTATAGCTACTAGAAAGACAGTTTTCCAGGACAAGAACTTTAAGGAACAGGAAGAGGCTGGTTCAAAGGGTGGTAGCATTAGCTGGGATAAAAGAAGGTTTAGATTCCACGGAGCTGTAGGAAACCTGACTGGTGGTCTAAGATGAAAGGATCCTTTTAAGAAGGCTTTACAAAGCCTATGAGCCATAATAGGTGCTCCATTCTCCCCCACATGAAAGTTAGAAATAGCAGCCAACTGAACTCTCAAGGTGGCAGTAGAAGCTCCTTGGTGAAAAAGCATGGATAGGAACTCTAAAACTTTGTTTAGTGGGGCTATTAAAGGATCTAAATGTTGTGCAGTTGCCCAGTATACAAAACGTTTCCACTTACTAGTGTAAATTTTTGTAGTGGAAGCCTTATGAGAGGCTACTAGAATGTTCTGAACCGCCGGAGAAAGAAGATCAGACCTGGCTAAGAAGGGAAGCGGAGCAGCCAAGCTGCCAATCTGAGGGAGAGAAGCGATGGGTGGGGAGCTCCTGACGAATGAGTCAGTAGATCTGGCACCGGGTCCAGGATCCAGGGCTCCCGTATTTGGTGTGCTTGAAGAAAGGGAAACCAAATTTGACGAGGCCAGAATGGGGCAATGAGAATTACAGTCCTTTCCAGATCCTTGGCTTTCTGGAGAAATCTCGGTATCAGAGGTATAGGTGGAAAAGCGTATAGGAGACCCGGGGGCCAATCGTGAACCAGAGCGTCCCTGGGGACATCCCCTGGAGGGGGTAATAGGGCAAAGT
The DNA here is from genome assembly GCF_019279795.1 of Protopterus annectens. Taxonomy (NCBI): domain Eukaryota; kingdom Metazoa; phylum Chordata; order Ceratodontiformes; family Protopteridae; genus Protopterus; species Protopterus annectens. The sequence goes on from NC_056747.1 coordinate 628,043,332, forward strand.
AGCTTCTGCATTTGGCGTTCATTGGAGACGCAAACAGATCGCAGCAAGGCTGGCCCCACTTGCGGAATATCTTGTCCGCTACTGTCTGGTTGAGGGACCACTCGTGAGGTAACAGAATGGCTCTGCTCAACCTGTCCGCTAAGACGTTGGATAACCCCGGGATGTGCGTTGCTATCAGAAAGCGACCCGTGGACTCAGCCCATTGCCAAATTCTCATGGCCTCTCTGCATAACTGGTAAGATTTGGTTCCCCCTGGTTTGTTTATGTACCAAACTATGGACATGTTGTCCATTTGTACTGCAATGGTCCCTAGAGGTAAAAGGGAGGAAAAGTGTTACAACGCCAGAAACACTGCCCTCATCTCCAGGACATTGATGTGCAGGTTGTACTCTAGATTGGTCCATTCGCCTTGGACTGTCTATCCCTGAAAGATGCCCCCCCACCCTATCAGGGAAGCATCCGTGGTCACTGTAGCTGTTGGTGGGGGTAACACAAACGGTCGGCCGCCGATGAGATTGCAATTCTGTAACCACCAAGACAGGTGTGTTTTGCAGGTGTTTGTAATGTGAGTTTCGTGTGTCAGCGGTAACTGTTGGAACGACCATTGTGCGAACAGCAGCCATTGAAGAACTCTCATGTGTAGTCTTCCGAAGGGAACTGCAATGAGGGAAGCTGACATGAGTCCCAAGACTTTCAGAACCAGTTTTGCTGGGGATTTTTTGAATGACAGAAGTAGAGATATGTGTTTTTGTAGGGAAGCTATTCTTTCTGGGGGAAGTCTTAGAAGCAAGGAACGGGTATCCAAATCTGCCCCTATGAATGAGATATGCTGTGATGGTTGTAAGGCAGATTTTTCAAAATTTATCTAAATCCCTAACTGAACACAAAGGTCGAGTGTGTAGTCCCTGACCTGTATCAGTCGACGCTCGGTGGTGGCAGTAAGGAGCCTGTCGTCCAGATACGGAAACACCCGGAATCCTAGGCGTCTCAAGTGAGACGCTACTACTGCCATGCATTTGGTGAAAACCCTGGGGGCTGAAGTTAGACCAAAGGGCAGGGCCCGAAACTGAAAGTGGCTGGCTCCCAGCCAGAAGCGCAGGTGATCTCTGGATGCTCTGGCCATTTTGATGTGGTAGTATGCGTCCTTGAGATCTATTGAGCACATCCAGTCGTCCTTCTGTAAGAATGGAAGGATCGATTGAAGCGTGACCATCCGGAACTTTTCTTTCTTCACAAAGATATTGAGCTTGCTTAGGTCCAGAATTGGCCTCCAGTCCCCTGTCTTTTTTGGAACTAAAAAGAACCTTGAGTAAGTTCTGAATCCTCTTTGGTCCGCCGGGACTGGTTGGATGACTCTTTTTACCAGCAGCCTTGAAATTTCTATAGCTGCAGGCTCTCACAGATGGGGCGGTACATCTGGGAATCTTTTCTGTGGTAACGGGGGAAATAGAAATGGAATTTTGTAACCTCTGGTAATAATGCTTTTTACCCATCTGTCTGAGGTAAGACTTTGCCAGGCCTGAGGGTATAAAGCTAAGCGACCCCCGACTGCCTCCAGAGCAGGACAGTCGGGCCTCCCTTCAGGAGTGCTGGAAAGACTTCCCAGGGACAGTATCCCTGTTGCCTTGGTTCTGCGGACCCCCTCTGCCGCCAGGGCGACGTCTTCCACTTCTGCCCCCCCTCTGCCTCTGGAGGGGGCATCACCCTGTGTGCTTGGGAAAGAACCCTGGGGTTTACGAAACCACATTTTCCCACCTTGCTGCCCTTTGGGGTACAGTCTGGATGGGGTGGAAAAACGGACTCCGACAGCAGACAGAGTCTTTCCCTCTTGCTCACACCGGGTAAGGGTCTCCTTTACTTTGGGACCAAAAAGAGTGGCTCCATCAAAGGGGGCGTTAGTAAAGGAAGACTTGAAGGCTTCCGCAAAGGAGCATAGGCGCATCCAGGATTGTCTACGGAGAGCAATCGCTGAAGCGAGCCCTACTCGACCCTTGCTGCATACGAGATGAGCCTCATGGACGAGTTTACAATAGATGTAAGGGTATTGAGCTGTGCTGTAACCTTACCCGCGACAGCAGCATCTGTAGTACCCTGGAGGGTATCTCCCAACTCTTTGACTAGATCCCTCTGTAAGCGTGTGAAATGTGTCAAATAGTTCAGCGATCGCATGGAAAAAGTCGCTGAACTGAAAATGCGCTTCCCATATCTGTCCATGGTCCTAGAATCTCTGTTAGGCGGATGGACAGACGAGGAAGATTCAGACATCTCCTTTTTAGTGGCAGCTGCCACCACCATAGCATCCACTGGAACTCCCTTTGTGAGGTATGCCTTATCCTGAGGGGCCGTAATACTTATTAGGCTTTCTGGGAACTGGCTCCACTGTGTCAGGTGTCTCCCACGCCCTTCGAGCAATCAATTCCATTAGCTCGAAGGGCGGAGTGACCCAGGAGGAAGAAGGGTGAGCACCAAATGCCTTCAGCAAAACTGACTCATCCTCAGAAGGGGGTAGGGCTTGCCAATCACCTCTCTGTTTTAGGATCCCCAGGATGTCAGAGAAGGAGACATCCTCTGAAGGTGATTTCGGGGACCCTTCTGACTCATCTAAGTTAGTGTCCGATGTTAAGAACTCTTGTGGAGAATCCAAGTGCCTCCTCTTACACAATCTTTTCCTCGGGACTTCCTCAGGGGGGGCATCCGATGAAGCCTCCGAGGAAGAGGGGGCTCCCTCTGGGAGCGGCTGAGACACTGGTGCTCGACGCTTTTGAGTAGTCGTAGGTGCAGAAGAGGACAACGGGCCTTTATGGGAGGGAGACGCTGCTTCTGCTGAGGTAGTTGTCTGGGTAGACAATACCTTCCTCATAAGATCGAAGGCCCCCGGAACCAGAGCCGAAGAATCCCCCGGTTCCGAAGAACACGGAGGAATTTCCGATGCAGAAGCCAAGGGCACCGACCCCGAGGACGGAGCCGAGGTGATCCGTGCCGAGGTGCCAAGAGGGAGAGTCAGCACCGAAACATCGGTTCGACTCTCGGTCCTGGAACCAAGGATAGATCGTCGGCTCCGCGAGTCCGGGAGTGGTTCCGACGGAGTCGAGGTTAATGGTGCCGACCGAGAAAGAGAAGGTTCCGGCACCAAGGGCTCTACTATCAACAGATCAGCGTCTCCCGGCTCCGAGGGCTGAACAGGCCTCGGAGGAGGACCAGATGGAGACAAGGGAAGGCCTTCGAGTCTCTACACCAACTGAGAGGAGACTGCAATGAGTTTGGACAGGGCCGTGTTCTCCATCAGCTTCTGCACCACACAATCTACGTCAGTGTCGGAGAGGGGCCTGGAAGACCGTGTCGAAGGAATCGAAGACGGTGCCGAACTCAAAAGAGCAGGAGGTGGCAGTTCCATCACAGGTTCCAAGACTCAAGGCTCGGTGACAGACACTAGTTCGATACTCGGCCCCGAAGCCTGTGGAACCGGTGAACGAACTTTAAAAGAAGAACTTGGAGCCGATGACGTAGGCTCCGAAGTCTTAGACTCCTTCGAAGATTTAGAAGTCTGGTCTGACTTATCTAAAGCCTCCTGAAAAGCAGGCTTCAGAAGACCCCTGTCCATAAGCTTCCTGCGCCTATCTGTCATGACCCTTCCACTAAAGGAGTGACATATGGAGTAGTCCTCCTGAAGATGGAGAGGGCCAAGACAGTAGACACAGGAGCTATGGTTGTCTGTGACAGACATCTTCTGTCCGCACTGACATCTTTTAAAACCTGACTTAACCTTCTCAGACATGTCAAAGTCAAAAAATGTCACAATAACCAGTGAAAAAAACAATCACTACACTTAATCTTAGCCAAAGGCCGAGAATTAATGTTATGAAGTAACAACTTTAGCAGTCAAATCCGATATTTAGTGAGTGGGGTAGGCCCTAGGAATCCTAACTGAATAAAATGTTTTAAAACACTACTAATTTAGTCAATCGGAACCGTAGACCCATACACACACGCACACACGAATAAATCTCACAATCTAACAACTTTAGATCAAAATTCTATTAGAAAAAAAGGCTATATCTTATCTGAAGTTGGCTCACAGCTCTTCAAACGATGTGATCAGTTGCAGCGGCAAACTAGATATGAGGTAAGGGCAGAGGGAATTGTGGGAGATAGGTTGGTCTCGAGCTTCTTCTCGATGCAGAGCTTTGCTAAGCGGCCGACTCGGAGCCGAGGATCGTCTCCGAACCCATGTGTAAGAACAAATGGCGAGATTGAACACTCTCACATTTATATATTACCCCTAATCAGAATATCTGGGATCATGACATAGATAATTGGAGGGGACCCATGTATGGGTTAAAGCATTTAAGAGCTTCCGCTGTACATTAGTAATACAGGGGGCAGTGTTGGGGTAAATTTTCTGTTTCACATCCACAGATCTAAGTTGTGCTTAAATACAGACAGGGATGAACTTCATTGTGTGGATGGGGAGCCTGCTCCACAGCAGCTTCCCTTCAACAAGGAACCTTGTGATGCTCATATCATTGACTTTTTTGTTCACACAAACATATATCAGGGTAATCTTCATTTTCCCTTCAATGTAAAAGAACTACAAAGGACATTTATTAATAAACATTTTTCTTTTAAAACTACAACTAATTCAAATATAATGAATAAATTATTTAAATCAACAACATACACTTGTTTTTCTTTTATTCAATTTTAAAATGTTTTCTGGAACCTTTCGAGAACACATCTACAGAATGTGAGTAAGGCATGATGACAAGATTTTTTTTCCAATTGCTATATTGTTTACTGACACAGCAATATAAATTTGGAGCTGAAGTATCTGCGAAAGTCAGAAAACTGCTGACTTTTTTTCTTAGCTAGGGTAGTGCAGATACTACTTGTTTTCTGGTAGAGTTGGCTTGATGTCTGAATTTAGAGTTTTAACTGGTTATTTATATTGTTGCCAAAAACAATAAAAGCGTTTCAGTTATGATCTACAATTCTTTTATGAAATAATTCTTAGTCTAAACATATTTTCTTCTTCTTATGTTAAGAAGGTTGGAGAGAGGACCAGGGGGACAGTGAGAAGAGATATGTTACATTCCAACATACTTGTTACCATTTGATATGCTGATTTACATGGCTAATCATTCAGATGACGGCATACCTTTCAACCTCTTAGTGTAAGAAATCTGGACAAAGCCTGACAAAACAGGGGTATAAAAGCCCAGAAATAGGGGCAGATTTTAAATATTGCTCTTATAAACTTAGAAAGTTGACAGAGTAACAAGGTTCGTTTTGACATGCATTTTCTGAAGGATATGAAGTCTGAATTATTTCATGACTTCAATCCTCAGATCATCCCACTGATTTGCCAGAAAACCACAAATTTTGTGTGGAATAGACCAAAACTATGAGGCAAAAATCTGGACAGTTGAGAAGTATGGATGATGGCTATCCTGCTTATTATACATCATTAGCTATTTACAACGTTAAGTGACAAAGCAATAGTTATGTATGGCACTCCAAGCCCTTCATATACACTTCATATAACATTTATGGCAGAACTACTTATAACACCTAAATATATAACTTTGTGGTTATAGACACTTACAATAAATATATCGTATGACCTCTAACTGGGAAATAAAATCCTGTAAAGGGTTTATAATCCTTTTAAAAAAAGACTTTCTGCACATTTTTTTTATAAATCAAAAGGCAGGAAACCCATATGAGACCTGAGTAATGGCAGGTAGTAATGAACAAAAAAATGATTAAAATGTTAATGCGGCTTCAGGCAAATCGGCTGATAAACTTGTGGCTATCGTAATTAAAACTTCATTTCACCAACAAATTGTGCATTCTGCAACAGATGAAGAAGATAACTGGTGTTACTTAGTAATTAAACACACTGCACTAGATAAACTTATTCTCCTGTTAACACTTTATGCTCCCTGCAATGACCAAACAGAATTTATTTCTGAAATTCACAATCTCCTTAATAAGTTTTAACTGCTAGAGACTGGAACAGTTCTTTATCTAGGAAAAAAGACCATACAGATAAACCCAAATCTTCATACAACTCTGCTTTGATGGCCATATTGCATTTAGCAGTAGATCTTGGGCTTCCAGACCCAGTCAAAATATACAACCCACATTGTTCTAGCCATCACTATTTCTGGATGTCACAAACCTTGGTCAAGAATTGATTTCTTTCTTTAATCAGACAAATTAACCTATGCTACATCAGATTTTATTAGAGCACTCAGAAACTTGTTAGACCATTCCAAAATTATTTTAAGTATTGAATGGGATAAAAAAAAAAAAAGCAAAATATATAGTCTATTCATGGGCATTAAACTTGTGGTTACTCCAGAAATATGATGTAAAAAAAGAAATACATTCTTTCTTTGAATACTTCTATACTGACATGAATAAAGTACAAATGAAGCTTTATATACAATGGGCTGCCTTATAAGCACAGATGAATATCCTCCTGCTATAATAAGATATTCAGGCAAAGGGAAAATAATCTTAAAGCTAAATTGTTGTCTTTAGAAACAATTCATTTTCGCAATTACCACAAACAAAATGAATGGCTGATTACAAATATACAAAAAGAATTAAACCTACTTTATCAAGATCAGCTATCAAGTTTTGATAACAATTTACTCAGAAGGGGCACAAGCCCCTTCAAAATTATTAGCCAGAATTATAAAATGTCAGTCTTTTCTCACATCCATTTCTGTACTAAAATTAACCGATAAAACTATCCTATCAAAGGAAGACAGCCTCAAAATATTCACTAATATCTATATTCAACTTTGCAGTAATGTTAACGAATCCTAAACTGCTGCCGATCTTTCAAATTATTTAATCATATTCAATTTTACATATATAAATGCTACACAGCAACAGGCCTAAGCTAAACCCTTTACAAGTTCAGAGGTCCTACAGTATATTAATTTACTTAAAAATGGAAAATCTCCTAGCTCAGAGGGCTTAACAGCATATTTTCACAAATGCTTCCAAACCATTACTACAAAAATACTACTAAAACTATATAATTGTAGTAGTAATGGCATATTAGACCCTTATCTAAATCAGTCCATAACTACTTTGATACCCAAACTAAACAAAGATCTTACTGACCATCAAATTAGAGGCCCATTGCTTTAATCTAGATGGACATAAAAATCTACACTTCCACACTTGCAACTATCCTTCCTCTAATTTTATCCCCTTTAAAATCTGTTGTTTTTTTTTACCTAATGGACAAATAAGACATCACACATTCAGTCTAGAATCTCTTTCACTTTAGCAACAGAGGCTTGTAAAGCATTTACAGAACATCTTTTAACTTTGTATTTGTAGTCATGTATAAATTTGGCTTTCCTGAAGTATTATAAATTACATTCAAACTGTCTATAAAAATCCTTCTACTAGATTATACATTAATAAATTATACTCACCCCTTATACATAAAAAAATAGAGTTGGACAAGGTTGTCTACTTTCTCCATAACTTTTCAATACCTGTATCAAGCCTCATCTCAACGCAGTCTCATACAAGACCTTCTTTGCCCAATCTTTAATCTAGGTCTCTTTTACCCTCAAAACTTCAAACATTAGGTTGCATTAGAAGACTGCAAACTAAAAATAGGTAGTTTCATGTCTCACAGATTGGTCAGCAAGACCATTAACTGAAAATATGGAACCCAAATATAAGGTTCTTTCAGAAATACAAATGGTGCAAACAGTGCTAGTTGTCTTGTTAAAAGAAATGAAAACAGATATGCAAATAAATGTACAACATTTCTAAAACGCAAAAATGGATACAGATTATGCAACTTACTTTCTTGTGCAGCTCCTACAATCACCAAACTGTTTTCTGTTAACAATGTCACCTCAACGCAAAATGACCAGTTAGCTTATTTGATTCAATATCAAATAAGCCAAAGTGGTCGTGGTCAAACTCCAAACATTATGTATGCTCAAAATGGCAGAAAACGAAAAAAAATAAATAAATGTGGACTAATGACCTAAATACAGAATTTCATTATTACTTGGTGTTGTCTTGCACAGAAATTTCCACCTAATGTGAAATAGCCAGTTACAGAGTTTCAAAAGCACGATAAACTTCAAAACGCAATACACATCAAGTCAATGTAAGTGAAAATTGTCATTCTGAGTGCAGACTGTACTATATTCAAAGTGGCCCTTGAACAGCAGAAAAAGATTAAATAAAAAGCTGGATACACACATTCATCCCACTACTTCAGCCCTATTTTGCTGAATCAGTGAATGACTCATATTTATATATATATATATATATATATATATATATATATATATATATATATATATATATATATATATATATATATATATATAAATATATATATATATATATATATATATTTTTTATTATAAGAAAATGTATATACAGACACTGAATGTTTACCTGTGGCAGTGATGGCCTGGTACAGGGATGGGACTTTGGCTTTAACAGATATTAAGTACATAAAAACTAGGCAAAGGGGGTGACAGCAGATGTTTATATCACATGCGCAGACATGTTTCATTCTAATATATAACTATGCTTAACAAAACAGACAGGAAGCTCCTAGGCAGTAGGGTAAGGAAAATATCAGCACAATACAGTTACTACTCCCAGCTGGTAGCAATGGAAACACTAGCTTATGGATATGAAGACTACAATACAAGCAGTGAAAATTTTTTTTTTTCTCGTTTTATATACAGGTCAGGCATATTTTTTTATCAAGCAGAGAAGAAGCTGTGAACAGTAATCAATAAAGAGTTGAATGATTTTATTTGGGAGGGGAGAAGGGAAAGGGTCAAGATGGATAAGTTGATCCTTCCAACATGGAATAAGATGGTTTAGGATTACCTGATTTGAAGGGATATTTTAGAGCTACACAGTTAAGGCACATCTACACAACACAAGCAGAAAGTTATAATTCAAAGTGGAAAGGGATGATGAAGAAGTGGGGTAGGGGGTTCAAGAAATAATGAGAGAGTGAAATTTTCATGCAGATACTTAAGAAAAATAACATGTCATACAGAATATTGCATTTATAAAGTGGCAGAAAGTAATCTAAGAACTAAGCCAAAACAAGAATGGTGAAAGGAGATTTTGCCGATAGGAATGATTGCAGGTAGGGCTACACAGAATATGCAAGAGGGGGCTGGAATTTACTGCAGAAAACTGGCAAAGGAACTAAGGTACTGGGAGCAAGTAACTAGAGAGAGAGAAAAGTAATAATATAAGATGAGGCCCAGAAGATATTTGGACTACAGACTAAAAAGACTTCTTTCCCTACCAGAGATTGCTATTAACAGTACAGACAAAGAAAAAATGATCTAGGAATTCTAAATGAAAGCCTGCTCTGGTAGAGTTTTTAGTTGAATCTAGAACAGAAGCTGCAGTTAAAAAAGGGATAATTAGTAAGGTATGTGAAATATTGTACAATAACTATAAGAATCAATCAGAAGAGGTCAGAAAAGAGTAAGAAGAGGAATTCACAAGGAAACAATGGGAGGACGTACACATGGCTCCCAAATATACAACAAAGTCTAACGTGTAGGATTTTTGCTTGGAGGTGTTTACATAGGTATTTTACACCCCAAGCAGACTCTAAAGAATTTTTCTGCAGGTAGATGGCAAATGTTTGAAGTGTGATCTGCAATGAACAGGCGACTGGCAACATATGTTTTGGGAGTGTAATGAGTTGGCAGACTTTAAAAAAAATGTCCTATAGTGTACTCTGTCAAAAATACATTCATAGCTTTGATGATATCTTAGTGTTACAGACAAAAGCACGAAATTGTGGATGTTTATAAAACTTTTGGTATTAAACATATTCTTCGACAAGTTTTGAATTTGGTGGCTGATTCGCTGGTTGTTTTGCTGTTATTAGCTACTGTTTTCTTCCGGTACCAGAGCTGCAATCTTGTTTCTTCCTTTCATTCCCAATCAAGATGAGATCCCTAAGGTCCACTTTTTTCCTAGATGGAGTTAATCAGCTAATTCATTAACCTTAACAAGCAAGGGTCAAGTGATAGCAGGCCTTCATTTGTATGAGGGTTCTCCCTCCCCTTGGTGGCTGGTAGTTTTCACTAAGCCACTACCTTGGAGTTCTCTAAATATGCTTCATTACCTCAGGAAGGCTTTCCTGGCCGTACCCGTGGCTCAAGCCACACCGACCCGATAGCTACTACCATAAATCCCTCAACACTCTTGTTGGAATTGTTGGTTCAGTGGATCAGAACAGCACACTCACTCACTCTTACTCTCCTAGCTCAGACCTTTTCAGCACCCAAGCTCTTAATTGAAGATGATTCATCTTGGGTCCTACGTAGGGCATCAGTCCTTTACACCACTGCCATTTGTCCTTTTAAGTTTTCTGGGACAAAGAGTTCTGTGTGGAGCTCAGGAAGGTTACTACCTTATTCAAGTACCAACAGCAATGGTGGCAGGTGAAGGGAATTTAGGTTGGGATAGCTCTTTGCTGCTGGAAGAGTTAGACTTCTGTACAGCAGTAGCTTAAGCTGCCACTGCAACAAATATGGTTAAAGCAATGGTTACCATATATGGACTGGCCAAAAGGAGGCAATGACAATCAACTGTGACAGACTCAACTTGTATGCTGGGTTGAATTCTATCACAGGAATCGGGGAAAGCAAAAAGGAGAACTTTGGGCCATGGATGGTTTCAGTACCTCTGGCACAGCTCTCTGATGTTAGCTTGATGGAAAATACTGAAATCATTTTGCAATGGCTGGCAATGCAGAGACGTCACAAGTTGGTATGCCCCACCTGTCTGTGACTTTGGTGGTCAGGTACCATCTGTAAGGCATGAGCAAACAATTACTCAGTCTGTCTGCTAACAAAGCGAAGTCCCTTGGTACAAACACCACTGCTAGGAACCTCAGAAATGATAAAGCTCAGTGTCTCAGTGCTTCCCTGCAGAATGGGCATAAGCCATCTCCCCCTGCACATTGATATACCAGACATATTCCATACACTGCCTCTCTGAGCTGCAATGATCCACCCCCCCCCCCCCCACAAACTGACAAGGAACTGTACATGAAAAATTAGTAGGACTGCTCTTATCTCTATTCCACAAATATACAGGCTGCTGTCAGACTGGGTCCCTGTACCCTGGATACCTACCCACTGTAGTGTCCCACACTCTAGGCAAATGTGTCCATAGTTACAAAGACATGTGATGTGCCAAGGGTAAAGGTGTCTTGCAGTCAGCCACAGATAATGATATCAGCATGTTTTCAACAATGTGATCATCTGTTTAAGACATTCCACATGCTGGACCACTGGACTCTGTGTCTGCAACAGGACCCTTATATGGTACTTAGCATGTGGCAATATGTAGATGGCAGCCACCATGAAACCAATCACTTTCAAGCACATTTTAGTTTATAGGGTGTGTTACTGTCAAGAGCTGGTGTTCTGGCTGTAAGAAGTCTTACATCCAGCTAAAGGGCAGGAAGGCTCTGTAATCCTCTTAATGTTGAACAGCAGCTAAAAGTCAGCAGATGCATTGGTGCAAGTTTGATTTTTCTCTATTTACCATAACTTTTAAAGAGTACAGCAATGGTAGCAATGAGGTGTGCTGCTGTTGCAAGTTGGAATCCTAAGGGAACAGGTAGGAGCTAGTCTTCCATATAGGGAAATGTTTTGACTCCCAGCAGCCTGAAGTGCACTGATATTATGGGCATGGACTTTATCTTGACACGGATATTGGCATCCTTTAGAGCTACAGGGTACATCCAAGTTTCCATTTCACAGGCCCGGAAGGACTGACAGCACAGTAACCATGTGAAAGAATTCTTTGAGAATTAAATTATTTATGGTGTTATGATCCAAAATGATTCTGTGGTCTGACAGGAACTATGTAATTTGTACAAGGAAGAAGTGGAACAAGATTACACAGCCTTACACTAATCATACATCATCCACATGTCCACTGTGATGGTGTAACACTCTGACAAGTGAAACAAGATCATTATTCTGACTGGCTCTGGAACCGGCCAATCAGAGTGTCAGGAGCACTCCAAGCTTTCCTGGGAATTGCCTCCAAGCCTTAAGCAACACTGAGGATGATGTTCTACAGACCAATAGGTCACTGACCTTGATGAGGTTCCTGGGAAAGATTCTCTGCATCCTAACTACATCTTGCTGCTGTGGTTGAGGGTTGTGTTGGAAGCACGGGCAGTACTGACTCCTCTGGGTCCCTGAAAAGGTGCACTATACTACCACAGCTGTAAAGGTTTGCCCTTTTTTTCTGCTTTCCTGTAAGATGCTCAACAATCTTCAATCAAAACAGAAGTATACCCTTGAAAGAAGCATCTAGGAAAGCCACCTTGGTGACTTAACAGAAAGAGTTAAGTCACAGCCATGAATGCTTCTGAATAGCAGTATTAGCTCCTGTTGCTCCAGCAGCCCCTTCCAAAGCATTACATAAAAATGTAGACCATGACGTATGAGGCTGCTGACCACATCAGATATGGATGCTCATGCTTTGATTTGTTATTTAAGGGAACAATCATGGAGTCTCATAACCACATGTTGCAATTCATCCAATGTATACCACTGGATGTGCAGGCTGTGGGTCATGTAACTCAGTGGTCTTATAGTAGAGGTAGAAAATACAAAACAAACACCTGGGGTCTGAAAATTGGTCGAATGTATTTGACTCCTCATGCGGGGGATGGACCACTGGACTCTATGACCTGAGTAACACATTGTGCTGCTCCTCAGACCATGACATCTTCATTGGCAGTTTATACCCAAACGGTGCACTATTAAGCAAGCCAAAAATACGTACACCTTCCTGAGTGCTGGTCATGATATCTGGGTTTAACAAAGTCATATTGGTTTCATTGTTTTGAAAGCCTGTTAAGGGGAAAAGCCTCTTGGAAGTGACAATATGGTAAGATAACTGTTTCTACTGTCTATGCCCCTCTCTGCTGCATCATATGAAGTAGCCCTCCCAATCTGGGATCATCAGATGAAGAATTGTGTGAGTCCATTCCTTCCTCAGTTTTATGTATTGTTATTCAGAGGACACTCTTGCTGCTCTACATGACTTATCTCTCAAATATTTACCTAGCTCTGTAAGACATTCCTAGTTAGATAATTCAACTTGCCTTTTTCTGGCTTCGGGTATGCTAACCTGTGGTCATGGTACCATTAAATGAAAATGCAGTGGGGAAACTAGTAGTGGTTAGGACAAGTTTCAATTTCACAAGAAATGATAGCGGTCACTGTCGGCAATGCTAGGCCCACAAAGACCTTATCTAGTTTATCAGAGTTAGGATCACTGACACTAAAAATGTAGTCATCTGGCAGTAAAACATAATTGCACTTGAAGGTTGGTAATGGTCATATGAAGACATGGGCAGCACTTATGGCTGGGTTGACTCAAGAATGCCTGAAGTATGTTACGGGGTGTGTCAGGAATGCCATCATCAGTTGGGCTGACACAAGGTACTCAAACATTACTAGGATCAGCAAAAAGTAGTCAGTCACCTGATTGGCTTGTGCCTATTACAGTGGCACTTGATGGCCTGATACCAAGTAAATTGCCACTGGTAGGATATATACTTGGCACACTGTTTATTATGCTGACATCAGTGTCTAAAGTAGAGACCTGTAACAGTCTATAGACTGAGAAGACCTACACTGATGCGTTAACTGCTGCTAGTCGAGAAAGCCCAAGAGAATGCAGGGAAATTTTATGTAGTACTCCAGATCTCTGAAACTTGGTGTTTGTATGTGTGTGGAGTGGGGAGGTTAAAGTCTCTTAATCGTTACTGTTAGCCGATCATAATTTCAGTGCACAGTGGGGATCTGTTAACTGATGAGTGGAGGAAAATATGGGGACTGTTTCCAGTGATTCAGCAACAATCAAAGTCAGGAGCATAAATTTATAATTTTCCCTTTGTTCTATGGGCTCCTTATCTGATATTTTTGAGAGGGGTGGAATCCTGGGGTTTAACTACAAAACAGTCTTTTAAGATTGTTTTTTTAACACCTTTACTGAATCATCACTTAAGATGCATGCAAACAAACAATTATATAAAAGAAAAAAATATTAATATGGTCCCACTTGCAAATATTATACATTATATATATATTCTTTTTTATAATCATTGTCAATCCCAGATTACATCAATTTCTTTATTCTTGACTTCACTTAAACATCACTCCTCCAAAACATTATTCTGCATGTATTGTTCCCACAATTTCCATTTTTCTATGCAATTTGCTGCAAGCTTTTCTAAAGATCCCACTTCCATTTCTTTTACTTCTGCTACAACATTCAATACTTATAGTTGCTTTAGACTTTGCTTGTCAGTCACAAGAAATAAACTTAACAGGGTCTTAATATGTCTGGACAATTCAGATCCAGTATCCCAATTCAAAACATCCTTTCCACAGCCCTTTCCATTTTTCTCACCCAACATTTCCAACACAGTAGACAGAAACATTCCACTGAATGTAGAAACAAACATAAAAAAGAACAACACTGGGAGGCAGCAGAAACACCATGAGTAAAATAATTCTTATTTATTCACATAGATTTAGCGCTTTCATCCAAAGACTTCATCAGAATAAAAAGTGCACTAAAAACCACATTTAAATACACTAGTAAAAAATCAATGCTTAAGTACTTAACCAACCAACAATTCCAATTTATTGTATAGAACACATTTAATTAATGACAATTTTGTATGTAAAGCAGCCAGTATCAACAAATGAACTATTCTAAAAAAAACACTTTACATAGATGCTTTCATTAATACCAGGATATGTGTCTGCTTGCATCTTGACTTGCCAGAAAGTTTCTCTTTTAAGAAGTTTGTTCTTGTAGTTGCCCTCCTCAAATGTTTTGAAACTTACTCTAGGACAGAAAAATAAAACTTTCTGAAAGAATTACATACAATGGAATGCTTAGTGCATTAGTTGTGTCTTTTTTCTTTATAGCATGTAAGTGTTCCTTTATTCTAGCACTTAAATTCCTTGTTATTCCTATATAAAAGGAGTAACAACAGGAGCATATAGCAATACACACTATGCCTGTGCTACTACAAAGTATCCTTCTACTGTAATACTTCTATCCACATGAGACTACATAATGGAAGGCCCTTCCCAAATGTAGCTGCAGCTAGTGCAAAACCCACATTTAAATATTCCTAGATTTTTGACAGTATGAATATAATTAACACATATATGATCCGTCTCTAGAAACAGCTTAATGGACCTAACTTTTTTTTAACATAAAAGCTTGGTTGTTCACCTATTTTCTGATTTAATTCAAAATTCCCTTTAAGGATATTCCATTTATTCTGTAATATTTTCCTGATATTGTCATCAACTGTCATACGTAAACAGAAACTGTTAATGTAATTTATGCTATCATTCTTATCTGAATCATTGTTGCTAGTCAGCCCTGCATGTAACATAGGAGGAAAGGCAGTTTCTCTTTTAGATGTAATCTCTTCTGCTGTTCTTTGCAGTTCACTCCTGTCAAAGCCCATATCTACAAATAATCTAACGTCTTCAAAACTTTCCACAAAAACTACCTGACTAGTTGTAAGTCGAGACACTCTGATCATTTGCCCTCTAGGTATGTTCTTTTTCATAAATGGTGGATGTGCACTAGTTTTGCGCAAATAATTATTAGAAAAATATTCTTTCCTAAAGATCTTACTGCTAAAATTTCTATTTGTATTACTCCAACAAGTGGATACAACCAAAAATTGTACTTTTGTTCTTACATTACCTGAGGTGAAAGCTAGAAAATCACTACTTGAATTAACATCACAAAATCATCCACAAATCCTTTATATATTTTCACATGCTGTATAAGAAAGGGAAACTTTGTAAGCACTGGGTCTCCCACCATCCCATAATTAGGTTGGCAAAGGAAAAGGGCAACAGTAGCACCCATAGCTACACCCTGTTTTTGACAAACAAAATTGTTAAACGTGAAAAAATTATTTTCCAATATTAACTTTATTAGTTGACAAATCATACTAATGGTGCTGGAATTATATTCACTAAACCTAGCTAGTTGTTGTTATTGTTGTGACTTTCGGCTTTTTCCCGGTTAGGGGTCGCCACAGCGGACCTCCGGTCCGCTAATGATTGGCAGTTGATTTTTACGTACCGAGTTGCCAGCCCTGACGCACAACCTTCAACGAAGGTATGCCCATTCATGCATGTCTCCACGCAGAAGACGCTCTGAGAGTCAAACTAGTAATAACTGCAAAAATTCCAAGCCTTGTTTTATAGTTATGCAAGTATATAAAGATTTTACATCTAAGGTAAATATAGTCACTATTTCAGTTTCCAATACTGTCTTACTCAAACATTCTAAAAAATGCCAAGAATCTTTGATATAATTTTAAAATTTTGAACTAATGGGTTAAGAAAAAAAATCCTCAAAATAAATATATGCTCTGTAATGTTGTCTTTGGCAGCAAAAATGAGCCTAAAAGGTATACAAAATTTTCCACTGTGTAACTTGGGTATCACAAATAAAACAGCAACATCTGGATGATCTACATGTAAAAACTGAAAAATTTCAACAGATATCAATCCATTCATAAGTAAATCATACAATACATCATGAATAAAACCGTACCTAGTCTTCAATTTGCAACATAACATTTTCATGTTCAGCTAGATTAACATCGACTCAATATCTTGAATGTATTCACTTTGCTACATAATAACAAGCCTCCCACATTTGTCTGCACACAAAGTGCAAATCTGACCTATTACTAAGTTTATACAGTGCAGACCTTTCAGGATGACTTAAGTTATAACAACTTTTAGAAGTTTTGTTTTCTTGTTCATATTTTGAATGTCTTTTTCACATGCATTCACATGCATCATAAACTATAGAAACAGTATTAGGCAACACAGGACTAAATTTGCTGGTTGTTTTAAAAGGAACAATAGCCTTAGTACTGGGTTGGTCAAACATATAAAGTAAGGCCAATTTTCTACAAAATAATTTTAAATTAATTTCTGACACAGTATTCTGTAGGGAACTTACAGTCCACTAACTCAATACACACCTAAAATGCATGTTCCCACTTACCTCTTTCTTCCTCAATCACACCTCCAACATGTCAGCTACCTGAAGAAACATTCTTTGGAGTCTGCCTGGGGTATAAAATATCTAAGCAAACACTTCTGAGCTAAAATCTGAAATCTTCCAGAATTTGTTGCATATTTGGGAGCTATACATATGTCCTCCCATTGTTTCTGTGTTAAATGCTTATCCAGTATCTCTTCCTAATGTATTCTCACTTCCTCTCATTGATTCCTATAGTTATCGTGCAATATTTTATATGCCCTGCTAAAACTTAGCAGCTTCTGTTCTAGATTCTACTAAAACCTCGACCAGAGCAGGGCTTTCACTTAGGATTCCCCTAACCCTATCACTATGCCTACACTCCGATATTAACCCCTGATAGAGAAGGCAGTCTCTTGCTTGCAGTCCAAAGGTCTCCTTGGCCTCTTCACATTCCATTACCTTTCCCTCTCTAGTTATTTGCTCCTAATACCTTGGTTGCTTTGCCAGTTTTCTCCAATGACTTCTACCTCTGGGGCTCTAGCCTATTCTCTGTACCCCCAATTGCAATCATCCCTATCTCCAAAATCTCATTTCGCCATTCTCGTGTTGGCTTTGTTCTTAGAATACTTTCTGCTACTTTATTAATATTTTGTATGGCTGCTATTCTCCTTAAGGGTCTACATCTAAAACCCCACTCTCTCCTAATTTCTTGAATTACCCCCTACTTCATCATCATCCTTTTCCACTTTGAATTATAGATTTCTGCTTGTGTTATGTATATGAGCCTTAACTATGTACCTCTAAAATATCCTTTCAAATCATGTAATCCTAAACCACCTCATTCTATTGGAAGGACTTGACCGTTGCCCTCTTCCCCTGCCAAATAAAATCCTTCAACTGTTTATTAATTACTGTATACTTCTTCTCATCTGGCTGATAAAAATATGCCTGACCTGTATATAAAAGTAAAGAGATTAAAAACATGTTCATTGTTTGCAACTTGCTATCTATATCCATAAACAAGAGTTTCCAGTTTATAATTTTTTGTATCATCTTTTGTTTAATCATTTCCCACATACCTTTAGCTTCCATAATAAAATCTTTTTTAATCCATACTACTAAATATTTCATTTTATCATGTCCCCATAAGTATGGATATTGCTGAACCAATTCATATGTGGGTAAATAATTTACCATTATTATCTTTCTTTTAGCTTCATTAATTTTGTATCCCGAAAATATCTGAAACTGTCTCAAAATGTTCCAGAAAACTAACTGGTCTTGTCAGGTATAAAATTACATCATCTGAAGATACAGTCAGCTTTTCTTGATTACCATACTTATTATATCCTTGAATTTCTGAGTCCCTTATTTTCTTTGCCAATAGTTCTAAATATAATGCAAATAAAGGGGAAAGAGGACACCCCTGCCTGGTTCCTCTGCTCGGACAGAAATGATCAAAGAGGATCCCACCTGCTTAAATTTTCATATCTGATCTGTCATATATCCTCCTAATCAATCTTATAATTTTTTTCAGGAAATGCAAATACTTCCATTGCCCTGCTCATAAAGTCCCAGCTTACTCCGTTAAATGCTTTCTCTGTATGAAAACCCACCAACAACAATGGTATTTTCTTATATTCTGCTTCCATCTGGATCATCAATGTTCTGTTAGTGTTGTCAAACATTTGTCTCCCCTCCACAAAAACACACTGATGCATATCTTTCAATTTTGGGATTATTTCTGTCATTCTTTTAGCCATTACAGACATGAACACTTTATATTCATGGTTTAGTATTGAAATGGGCCTGTATGAAGTTGGATCTAATGGATCTTTAGCCTTTTTAGGTATTACAGCTACCAGTTCTATCTCACAGGGTATTTGTACTTCTCTTCCTCCTCTTAAAATACTGTTAAACAAAAACTTCCAGATCTTTACCAGTATTTTCCCTCCTAGCTTCCAAACATACACAATAATACCATCTATTCCTGGGCACATTCTTGTAGACTGGTTATACATCACAATTTTTATCTCATCTCCTCCTATCCAAACCATTAGTAATTGAGCCTCATCTACCTCTAACCTTGGTATATTTAATTCTTCCATAAACACTTCCATTTGCATCCTTTCCTGATTTCCATATTTCTCTGTTTATACAGATTTTCATAGAATTTTCAAAATACTTCTGTTACCTCTACAGGATCTTGTTACCTTCCTCTTTATAGGCTGCCTAAGCTTGGTGACAGCTTTTCTACTTCCTGTTGCCTGAGTCGTCGTTCTAAAAAGTTTGTGCTCTAGTGTTATCACCACAAAACAGTTGCTTAACAGCAATCTTTCTAAACTCATGTACATTATCGATAATCCTTTATTTTTTGCTTAGCATTCTGCAGTTGATCCTCTTGTTCTGTGAGATTCCCCCTATTCTGCAATACCTGAACATTTGTCAGTCCCTCTAAATAATTCTTGTTACTTCTTAACCATAGCTCCCTTTCTTTTATTTCCGCCCTATTTTTAAACTCCACCTTAATTTTATCCCACTTCCTAGCTATATTTTCTAGCCTCTCGAATAGCTCCTGAATAATCTCCACTACCCATTCCTTAAATTCCTCTTTTTTCAACAGATAGATGGGAAAGCAACAGTGTTTTTATTTTAGTTACTATTGGTGCACAACTTAAAGTAGTTATTGGGTCCATATCAAGACCTTCAATTAAATATACATATTCCTGTGAAATGGAAAATTTGTCTAGCCTAGCCCAGTTTTTATACCTTGGGGAATAACAAGTAAATTCACTTCAAACTCCTATTACTGAATTCACATCTTCCATGCCAAATATTTTCATAAATTTCTTCAAAAATCTACCCTCCTTTGTTATGCTTTCCCTTCTGGGCCCCCAGACACATCTTCACTACGACAAATCAAATTCTAGTCCCCACCTATAAGTAATATTCCTTGCTGAAAACTGATTATTTCTCCCAGGATTTTCTTAATCTCCATTACAGCAGTTTCAGGAAGAATATGAATACATACCAGTGTAATCCTCCTCCCTTGCCAGTAGCCCCTTAGCAATACAAATATGCCATTATTATCTTTTTTAACCTCTTCTATCACTACTGGTGCTCCTCTTGCAATTAATATAATCCCTTAGTTTGCCCAAGACTTCCTCTGAATAGCAATCATGAAAACCCTACTTTATCAAATTCACATGTTCAGTTCTTTACAAATGTGTTTACTGTAACATAGCTACTTGCACTCTATATTTTTAATACAGTTCACTATTCTTTCGTTTGTATTTATATTTGAGATCACTGACATTTAAAGACTTTACAGAAAGCATCATTGTATTAAAAAGTTATTGTTCTCACCTTTTATAACACCTTTTTTGTTAAATGTCTAGTTTCAGCTTTTGTGTTTGCACTGTTTGGCAGGTTGAACTTTTACATAGTTGTTTCTTGTGCATCCATTTGAGCCTATGTCACATCTTACAAAACTTTTTGTTTTATTGAAAGCCCTCACACAAACAAAAAAAAAATACCCCCCTAAAACCTATTAATTTAATACTGGCACACAAAACTATGTACATCTTCAAATATTGAAGTTTTACCAATCTAACCGGAAGAAATGTCTCAAACTGACAGCCATACTCACAAGCTTGAGTTAACCTAAAAGAAAGGTTATTCAAGCCAATTAACCTAAAAGAAAGGTCATCTATGCTAAGACTCATGGTGCAGCCTGTGCTTCTACTAAGTGCTAACTGATTTTGTTTTATCTTTATAGCTCTCCCAGCTGGGAAGACACCTGAATGCTTTCAGAGAACATGATCTCCTAGCAAGTTTCTCTTTTCTTTTTTTTCCCAGGCAATCACTCTCCACGAGATTGTAACCAACTTCCCTTTATCAGACTGTCTCCATGGAGACATGAGAACCATACGGGCTATTTCTCATTATCAGATTGACTATCTCGTTCTCATTTCTTCATGGAGACCATCCCTCTTCATCAGATTATTTCCATGGAGACATGATGGCCAGATATAGAACTGCTACTAAGCACACATTCATTGGCTAGGAAAAAAACTCATAATGTTCAGTATTCTTTTTCCTTTATTTGCTTTCTCTTAAAACTTGTTACTAAATCAATCTAAGGTCCTTAATCCAGTCATTCCCCATTCATAATGAGAAAAAAAACACATTCATTTTTCTTCTGTCATGCACTTTTAACCAGGATTTTCTTACATTGCAGTACCTACATTTCTTAAAACTGAAGAAAGAGAAAAGGGAGAAAGAAAGGGAAAAAAGAACAGCAGCACCTATTTAAATCTCCATTACACTTAAAAATAACTGAGAAAACTTTACTTTACATGATGCAAGGAAAACCATACACCACAAAAATAGTACTATTAAGAAAAAAATGTTTTCTTTACCTACAGTTTTCTCCCATCCCTTCCCCTCCCCAAAGCATTTTTTTTCCGAACATTAATGACATGAAGTAGGGTATAAAAGTCTTCCACAAATCCATCAAATTCTGAAAAAGTCCAATATTTCAAGATTTTCTTGTTCTGGCATATTTCACAAATACAATTATTGCACTGTAATCCCACATTAAGTTACTGGTTTTATTACTATTCATTTCCATCTCCCAAATTCTGTCTCTGCTTCATTTCCAACTTACTCTCAATTCCTCTAATCAACTCTCGTGTTCCCTTCATTTTCTCCAAACTTTTCTATTAAAACAGTGGAAAAGGTTTCACGGGTATAGTCTCTCTGTGTTTTTTTTTACCAGAAGAAAAAGAAGCAGAATCTCTTTTTTTACTTCACAGCTCACTTTTTGTTGGACAAACTTTTGCAATTGTTCCTTAGCATATATTTCATCAAAAAATGATGTTGTCCCCCCAGGTGAACAATACCTTGAAGACAACTGGGTACAGCAGCTTAAATCACACACATGCGTCTCAACATTGGCTGAAGAGTGGAATGAATTTACCTCTCTTCTGCCTGCTGTACAATTAGTAATTATTCTCCACAAACACTCGTCACCCACTCTTAGTATTTTGTCCTTCTGCCACAGTTTTATCAGAATCAACACCTTCTACTTTGCATCTTTACTACTAAAGGTTTAGGTTGCTTTCTCATAGACAGGTTTGGAGCATACACACAATATGCCCTTTCAACTAACAGCTCCTGCTGTGGAATACCAGCCCAACTGCTTATTTGTGCTTTCATAAAATTAATGCAGTCAGTTCCTTCTAGCTTCTCTGGT
This sequence comes from Protopterus annectens, assembly GCF_019279795.1. NCBI lineage: Eukaryota > Metazoa > Chordata > Ceratodontiformes > Protopteridae > Protopterus > Protopterus annectens. The sequence continues at coordinate 628,065,710 of NC_056747.1, forward strand.
ATAGTTGAAAATCTGAGGTATTCCCTGTGTGCTCTGTCCTTTAATTCCATTAATTGTTTGACACATCTCTTCTTGAGCAGTCTCATATTCAGATAGCCTTTTCTTCATTTCAACCTCTGATTTTCACAGCTTTATCATCTCATATGAATAGCTGTTTAAAGCGTCTTTTATTTTTTCCAGCCTTTTGTTTTTTGTGTTGATATACTCCCTGAATGTTTTGTTTATTTTAACCAGGTCTGTGTGCAGTTGTCTTGCATCTTCCTGTAAGTTACTGGAAGTCATGTCTGAAGTTGTGCTGCTTTCTGCTGAACAGCTGCAGAACTCTCCCCCAGTCAGTGTTTCTTCCTCACTTTTTGTAACTGATTTTTCCAGGTGCTCTGTATTTCTTGTTTCCTGGCATCCAGGTAGTACAGTTACTGAAATTTACCCATAAACACAAAAGTCTACTGGCCTTCTCTGCTGAACTTCAGTTTTCACACTGGGAGAGGTAGAGTTAAGCTGTTACTCAGTGTGGATAGCAATTAATAAAGAGCTGAAAGACTATCTGGGAAGGGAAGACAGTAAGAGTCAAATGGTATAAGCTGATTCTTCAAGTAAAACAGGACAAATTGGTATTACCTGATTTGAAAGGGTACACAGTTAAGGTTGCTATACATAGCACAAGCAGAAAACTAAAATTCAAAGTGGAAAGGGATGATGATGAAACGGGGAAAGCTCAAGAAACAATGAGAGACTGGAATCTGGGATGCAGGCCTTTAATGAGAATAATAATCATTCAGAATATTATATCTATAAAGTTACAGAAAGTATACTAAAAACTAAGCCAACACGGGAATGGAGAAAAGCGATTCAGCCAATAAGCATGACTGCAATTAGGGATCCAGACAACAGGCAAGAGAAGGCTGGAATTTATTACAGAAAATGGGCAAAGGAAAGGAACCAAGGTATGGGAGTAAATAACTACAGATGTAAAGATGACAGAATGGGAAGACACCAATAACTTACTTGGACTGCAGGTTAGAGACTGCCCTCCCTATCAAGGACTGATAGAGTATAGGCAAACAGAAAGAAATAGGGGGATCTTAAACAAAAGACTATGGCTAACAGAGTTTTTAGTAGAATCTAAAATAGAAGCTGCCATTAAAAAAGGGATAATTAGTAGAGAATGTAAAATGTTGCATGATAGTTATAAGAATCAAAGTAGATTACAAAAGACTGGAAAGAGAGACTGGATAAGCAATTCATAAAGAAACAATGGGAGGATATATGCATGTCTCTCAAACATGCAACAAAATCTAGAAGATTTAGGATTTTTACTTGGAAATGTTTACATAGATATTTTATACCACAATTAAACTCCAAAGAATTTTTCCTCAGGTAGACAGCAAATGCTGGAGGTGTGACTGAGAAGAACGAGGTAACAGGGAACATATTTTCTGGGAGTGTGGGGAGTTGGACGACTTTAAGGATTCCCTCTGGGATGCACTATCAGAGATGCTGGGTGGGCAGATTGGTGTGATGAGGGAGATGTTTTTTCTGAGTTACAATACAGAATCAGAATTGCCTAGACATGGTAAGGCCTTGCTGTGTCTAATTACGGTGACTGCCAAAGAAGCAATTGCTAGAAAATGGAAATAAAAATCTAAACCAACTATACTAGAAGTAGTGAAAATATTAACAGAGATAAAACAACAGGAATTGAGATCTTTAGAAAAGGGTAGGAGCAAAACTACATAGGAAAAACATGGGAATTGTGGGAACAATACATACAGGGGAGGAATGACGTTTAAAGGAAGGCAGGACTTGAATGAGCTATGTAATGTTTGACTGAAATGATTGGGTAGATTTTAAGTGATGTATAATATTTGCAAATGGGAGTGCGTCAATATGGTTTGTGATGTAAAATTCTTGCAACCAAGATTGTGCCGGTGTGGTTTGTTTTCATTTATATAAATGTATGACTTCTTATGGCGTAAGTGATGGTTTAATAAAGAGGTTTTGTTTTAAAAATAAAAAAGGCAGGAATTGAACATTTTATGTAATGTTACTTAGGTTATATGATATATAGGAATATATGTGAAGTATAATGTTTATAAACATGAACTTGTTAATACTGTTTACTTTTATATAAATGTAAATTTGCGTATGTCACAAGTGTTATTTCAATAAAGGTGTTTAAGAAAACAGTATGGTCTCATGTAAGGATATTCTGGAATACAGCAGAACTGAATGCTGCCCTACTCCGACAAAATATGTTTAACTTGTAATGAGGTAAGAAGATATTAGCATTAGACCAAACAGCAACAACATAAATCTCATCTACGGAAGTTCTGGAGATGAAGGCAGAAGAAGGAGAGACTGATCTTGTGGAATGAGCTTGTGGTGGTTTTTGTGTTTATAAACAAAAAATGCATTCAGCGAGCCAACGAGCTAATGTAACTTTAGCCACAGACTGTACCAACATAGCTTCTTAAAAAGAAATAAACAATTGGTCCAACTTCCTGAATACTTTTTTCTGTGGAGATAAACTCTCAGCTGTCTGTGTACATCCAGCAAATGAAGCAAATATTCTCCTTTGAGAAATTTGGAGAAATTTGGGAAGAACATTGATAAGTTAATGGACTGATTTAATGATAAAATCAGAAGAAAGAATGGACTGGGCTGGTGTGGAGAGAAACCCTGTCCGTATGAAGGATGACATAAGGTGGCTGGCAAGATGAAGCCTGAAACTTCAAAACTCTTTGTCGAGGTAATGGGAACTATACAAATGCCTTTCCATAACAAACATTTTAAATCATCCTTTGTTGCAGGTTCAAAGGGAAACTGAGAGAAGGCCTGAAGAAGAATCCTCAAGTCCCAAGGAGGGGTAGGGTTCTTAATAGGTGGCCTAAGCAGAAATGTACCTTTAAGAAGGCTTTGTATAACTTAAGGGGGGCCAATGACACATGATCTTTGCCTACATGAAAAATGGAGATTGCACAGTACCTTGACTGTAGAGTAATTTGCTCCACTATGAAAAAAGAAAAGCCAGAAATTCTAAAACTGCTGGAATGAGCACTGAAAATGGGTCTATATTTCTCTTGTTAACCCAGCTAAAGAATGGCTTCCATTTGCTCTTGAACATGTTCCTAGCGGAGATTGTTTCTGAGAAGTAAGGATGTGTAAAACTTAAGAAGAAAGCCTGGACTGTCTAGCCATCAATGGAAGTGGAGAAAACATGTGGTCAACTGGAGGGCTTGTATATCTAGGTGAGGTAGCTCACAGGGGTGAGACATATGATCTAGAACCCAAGGAGGGTATGTCACATGAGGCTACAGGAAACACTTGTTGAGGCCAGACTGGGGCAAGGAGGATCACCTTGCTCTTCCTTTGTTGGCAAGCTTTCTGTAAAAACTTTGATATGACTCACCTCCTTCCATGGGGGGGGGGGGTGGATTAGGACACAGAAACTGCTGCATTTGTAATTGTGGACACAGGTGAACAGGTCACAGTACGGCTGGCCCCTACTGGCAAAACATCTGCCACTAAAGGATGGAGAGACTATTCATGAGGTATAACAATAGATCTGCTCAGCCTGTCTACTAAAATGCTGGATTTCCTCAGAATGTGCTTTGATAAAAGAAAGCAGTTGGATCATCCATTGCCACACTCTCACTTCCTCCTGGCATAAGGGGTAAGAGCAGGTGCCCCTTATTTGTCGATGTACCAGACTACTGACTTGTCTGTCTATATAGCAATCACCCCTTGAAGTAGGATGTCTTGAAGAGCCTGCAATGCTAGCAGGACTGCCCTCCTCACTAGGATGTTGATGCAAAGGTTGGCCTCTAATGGAGAGTACATGTCTTGAAGTGTCTGTCCCAGGTAATGCCCCCCTCCCACCTGGGAAGCATCTGTGGATCTCCGTGGCCTTGGGCACTGTGAGAACACAGGGGCAGCCCTGCAAAACATCTGGTGTTTGGATCCACCAGGACACATGCTGTTGGCAGATCTCTGTTATTCAAATAGGAGACATCATAGGATATTGATTCATAGACCACTGAACTTCTCTAAGGGTAGAAGGGTTATGCAGGCCACCACTATCTCCAGAAGCCTAAGGACCAGCCTGGTTGGTGGTGAATGAAGAGACAGTAGATACTTTGGTAGAAGTTGTAATTTGGACAATCTGGACTGAGAAAGTTGAGCTACTTGAGAAACTGTATCCAAGTGAGCCACTATGAACTCCAGGATTTAGAAAGGAAGGAGTTGGATTTTGTTGTAGTTGACAGTTATGCCAAGACACAGACATAGACAGAGCAGATAACCCCAATCATGTGTCAGTAGATGCCTGGTGGGAGCCATGAAGAGCCTGTCATCAAGGTATGGAAACATCCAGAATCCCAGTAATTTCAGATAAGCTGCAACTATTACCATACATTTGGTGAACACCCAAGGGGCTGTAGTGAGACTGAAGTGTAGGGCTCTGAATTGAAAGTGACTGGCTCCCAGACAGAACTGAAGGTATTTTCTGGACTGTCTGCCTCTTTTTATGTGATAATGTGTCATGGATTGATCTAGCACATCCAATCATCCTCCTTCAAAACAGACATAATGAACTGAACTGTAACCGTTTGGAACTTGGGAGTATTAGACAAATTAGTGTAAGTGGCTTAGGTCCAGTACTGGCCTCAGGTCTCCATTTTCTTTGGCACCAAAAAGAATCTTAAATAAGTTTGAATCCCCATTGTTCTGATGGATGACTCTTTTACTTATCAGGTTTTCTTTCTCTGAGGCTGCTTCCCTCCTCTGATGGGGTGGGTATGTCAAAGATTATTCATAAGTGAATAGGTAGAGGAAGGGAAAAGGGAATGTAATAACCTTTGGTAATTACTCTCTGCACCCACAAATCTTTAGTGATAGATGTCCAGGCTTCTGAGGGCAGAGATAAGCACACCCTACTGTTGCCAGAGTACAGCAGTCGAGCAACAGTTCAAGAGCACTGGAAAGGTTTCTCTGTAAAGGGACCTCTGAAGCCTTGGTTTTGCCCCTCTCCACCACCACATGGATGACATCTGCCTTTACAGCCCCTTCCTCTACCATGGGAGATCTATCTCCATAGAAGTCCTGAAAGAAGCTTGCAATTTCCAGAACCACATCTACGTATCTATCCCTTTCTGGTTTCTTGAGAAGGTTCTCTGATGGGTAGAAAAACTTATCCTTATGACTGATAGGGTTTTCCCATCCTGATCACTCCTGGAGCGACTAACTTTTGGTCCAAATAAGGTAGATAAAAGCAAAGGGTGCATTGATAAAGGACATCTTCTAGGGCCCAGCAAAGTTGCACAGGCATACCTTCTAATAGTAATGCCTGAATCAATCACTGTCAAAACTCCTTCCACAGCGTGTGACATCAGATGCATCCAGCTGTTTGACAAAGCCTGGAGAGTAGTCAGTTATGAACAGACGGTCTTTATATACTTTGTAAACATGGACCCAGAGATCTTTCATCATACCTCTCTGAAACTTTGTAAAATGTGTCAGGTAATTCAGCAACTGCAAGACAAAGGTCGCTGAAGCAAAACTTTGCTTCCCGAATCTGTGTAGCTCCCTGGACTCTCTGTTAGGGGGATAGGGACAGGGACTTTCCTCAGCAAGTTCCTTTTTGGTGGCTGTGATAACCACCATGGCATTAACTGGGGGACCCCAGCTCCAATAGGCACAATCCTTAGGTGCAACTAGGTATTTTTTTTTTTTTTGGAATGGACTGTCATATCTGGATCATTCCAAGCCTGATGGGAAATTAGATTATACAGTTGTGTACACTTACCATAAATGTAGATGTTCGAGTGTATTCACTGTTGCAGTCATCACATTTGGATTATCTCTGTCAGTGTAACCCTCGGCCGGCCCGAATACCAGAGGCTTAATACTTCTGCGTCGGGTGCTGTCGCTTCAGGACTGACATCAGGTTGTCAGTAGTATAAAGTAAGGCAGCTGATGCCTTTACATCAGTTTTTCTTGCCCTGTCAGGAGCCCCCAAGTGGGAGCCAGGTTCTGGTGGAATAACCTTACCAGTAGAAAGTAAATACCAAAATGTCCCTTGTAAAAAGAGAGAGAAGAAAGAAGAGGGGGATGGAAGGAGGGAAACCAGGACTGAAACAGTGAATACACTCGAACATCTACATTTATGGTAAGTGTACACAACTGTATTATGTTCTTCATGTTTCACTGTTGCAGTCATCACATTTGGGTTGATTCCCAAAGCTGAGGAAAAGGGAGGAGGCAGTCAAGGAGACTAGGGGCTGGCTAGGATGCCCTGCAAGACTGCAGTGGCAAAGCCTGCCCTGGATTTGGAGAAGATAGGCAGGTGGTAATGTTTGGTGAAAGTGTGAACAGATGTCCAGGTGGCAGCCTCCAGGATGTCCCTGGTGGGGACTACTCTGAGGAAAGCTGCAGAGGTGGAGGCTGCTCTGGTGGAGTGAGTCCTGACTCCCCTAGGGGGAGCCTTTCCGTGTTGCTTGTAACAGAAATGGATGCAGTGTGCTATCCATTTGGAAATTGTTTGTTTGGAGATGGCTTTGCCCTCTGCCCCTGCAGCAAAGTTAACCAGCAACTGATCACACTTTCTGAATGATTTAGTCCTGTCTAGATAGAATCTGAGCTATCTGTGCACATCTAAAGAGTGGAGGATCCTTTCTCCCTTGTTCTGTGGGTTAGGGGAAAAAGGTGGGCAAATGAATGGATTGGTTGTGAGCCACACTGTACACCACTTTGGGCATGAAGGATGGGTTAGTCCTGAGGGAATCCCTGTCAGCATGGAAGATGATGAAGGGCTCCACAGCCATGAGTGCTTGTAGCTCAGAGACCCTTCTGGCTGTAGTGATGGTCAGAAGAAAAGCCGTCTTCCAGGAGAGATATTTTAACTCTGCTGAAGATGCTGGTTCGAAGGGGGATAGGGTGAGCTTTACCAACACAAAGTTAAGGTCCCAAGCTGTGGTAGGTGCTCTTCTGCGTGGTCTCAACTTGCTTGCCCCTCTTAGGAACTGTTTGATCAGAAGGTGTGAGAAAACAGGCTGCTCAGTGGGGAAATGAGCAGAGATGGCAGAGGCATGAATTTTTATAGAGGAACAAGAGAGACCACTGTGTAGCAGGTCAGCTAAGTAATCCAGGATAAGAGGGATGGAGGACGGTGCCATCTCTGCTCCCTTAGCCTGAATCCAGGTGCAAAACCTTTTCTATTTGTCAGCATAAGACTTTCTACTGCTAGGGCGTCTGGCCTCATGTATAACATCTAGAACCTGTTTACTGAGGCTGGCTGATTGATCAGTGGTTAAGGAATAAGCCAAGCTGCTAAATTGAGGATCTGCAGTTTGGGATGCATGAATTCTCCTTCCCTCTGGGTCAGGAGGGTTGGGGTCTGAGTGAGATGCCATGGTGGCAGTGGGGGGACAGCCTGAGCAGCAGCGGGTACCAGTGCTGGTGAGGCCACTCTGGAGCAATAAGAACTGTCCTTGTTTTTTCCTTCCTTATTTTGAGCAGTACCCTGGGGGTGAGGGGTAGTGGAGGAAAGGCATAGACTGATAGACTGACCCAGGGGAAGGACAGGGCATCCACTTTCCAAAATCATGCAGTGATATTCCATGGTGCAAAACTTGCTGAGCTGATGGTTGGTGTGGGAAGCAAAGAGGTCAACCTTCAGGGTGCCCCATTTCTGAGTTATTACGGTGAAGGTTCTTTTGTCTAGCTGCCACTCATGTGGGTCCAGGATATTTCTGCTTAAGTGGTCTGCCAGACAGTTTAGAGAACCTGACAGGAATTGTGTTAATAGGTGGAGTTGCATGGCAGAGGCTGTGTGCAAAAGGGTCATGGCCAGCATAGAGGATAGGAGTGAGTCCCTCCCTGCTTGTTGATATACCACATCACAGTGGTGTCTGTTTTGATCAGGAGAGCCCCTGGGAGAGAAGGGGCCTGAAATCTATCAATTAATGCTGGACAGCTAACATCTCTTTTTGGTTGATGTGCAGATGGATTTGCTGTGGGCTCCATTGGCCCCGTATGCACCTGACATCCAGGTGTGCACCCCAGGCATAGTCTGATCCATCTGTGGTGAGGGTCTGGGCAGTGGGGGGTGGAGAGAAAGGTAGTCCCTTGTTGTGGGAGCATGATGCTGCCCACCAAAGAAAATATTTTCTGAGGCAAGGTATCATGGGTATGAGAGTTTTCAGGTCTTTAGAGTGTTGACACCAAAGGCTTTTTAGGTACCACTGAAGTTTCCTCATATGCAGTCTGGCATATGGAATGAGTAGAATGCAAGATGCCATGAACCCCAGAGCTTGCAGGATTTTCCTTGCAGATAACTGGGGTCTGGTGGCTAGTTGAGAGAAGTAGGCTGTCAGGCAAGTTTGCTTTGTTGGTGTAAGGAATGCCTTCTGGGATACTATGTCCAGGCTTGCTCCCAGGAATATAATCCTTTGGGTGGGTACTTGTTTGGATTTTTTGTTGATAGTGTACCCTAGGAAGGTTAGTAGGGACTTTACAAAGGCTTGGTGCTTTAGAAGCTTTTTCTGTCTGCCTGAATTAGACAGTCGTCTAAGTATGGGTAAATGTGGATATTCCTTTATCTGCAAAAGGCAATGGCTGGAGCCAGACATTTTGTGAAAACTCTGGGAGCAGTAGATAAGCCAAAGGGAAGTGCAGAGAACTGAAAGTGCAGAGATCCTGCCTTGAAACGTACATATTTCCTGCATGATTCCTTGACAGGAATGTGGAGGTAGGCCTCTTTTAGGTCTAGGGTGGCTAGCCAAGCATCCTTAAGAGAGCATGGGTGGCAGTTGTTGGAGGGTGAGCATTTTGAATTTTGGTATCACCAGGAAGGTGTTTAAAATGGATAGATCGAGGATGGGGTGCCAGGTGCCCTCTTTTCTGGGTACCAGAAAAAGTCTGGAGTAGAAACCTTGCCCTTTCTGTTCTGCAGGAACGTGCTCTATTGCCCTCATAGAGAGCATTTGCGCCTCTGCCCACTGGTTTGGAGGTAGATGTGGGAACCCCTTTGGAGTTAGAAGAGAATGGAAAGAAAATTTGTATCCCTGGGACACTATGCTGAGGACCCAGTGGTCGTTGGTAATGGTGGCCCAGGTGCTTGTGTGAAAGGAGAGTTTTCCTCCTAAGGTAAGTGAAGGTGGGCAGAGGGAGGGGGTGGGGGAGGAGAGTCATTGTGAGTTCTTACCATGAGGGGGTGGCTTAAAACTCCACGTTTCTGAAGTGGAGGAATTCCACTGTTTTGATCTCTGCATTCCCTGTGGCTGCTGTCTGGGGGGGGCGGGGGGGGTCTGCTTCCATGGGGTCTGGGCTGAACTGGGCTGGTGGGAGCAAGAAAGGACTAGTGCTTGGAGGGGCAATGCCTGCTGAACCTGGGTGGCTGGACCTATAAGAAATCCTTCACTGTCTGCATAGATTTAGCTTTTTCTTCCATCTTTTTTAGGACCTCCTCTGCCTTGGTGCCAAATAAGTTGTCTTTGTGCAAGAGTGCATCCAACAATTTAGATTTAACATGGTCTGGCAAGGGCTGTTCCTTAAGCCATGCATGCCTTCTAAGGACAGAACCAGTGACTGCTGCCCAGTAAGAAGCTTCCAGGGCATCAAAACCACAGTGCAAGGTGTGCTTAGTTACTTGACTTGCAGAATGCATTACCTCTTGCAACTCTTTAGATTCTGCAGAAGCAGGAAAGGAAGACGCTTTTTGTTTGAGGAGTTCCATAGTATGTTGCTGAAAGTTTAGCATATGGAACTGGCAATTTAGTGTTCTGATAGCAAGAGTAGCAGAGGTGTATATTTTTTTTACCCCATCTGTCTAGTGCTCGGGAATCCCTATCTGAGGGGGTGGGATTCTTAGCAGAGGGTGCTTTAATTCCTTTAGGCCCTTGAGAAATTACCTCAGGGTCAGCAGTAGGATTTTTAAAAAGAAATTTGTGAGAGTCAGGGACTCTGTAATACCTGTCAGGTTTTTGGGTGCAGAAGGCAGGGTGTCAGGAGTCAAACTGGATTCCAGGAAAACATCGTCCACAACATCCAGGACTGGGAGAATAGCCAGGGGTCTGTGCTGTGGAAAATCTAAGAATTCCCTGAGTCTGTTTTTAGACTGAGGGTAGTCCTGACATTTCCATTGGAAATGCTCCCTTAAAGTATGAAGGGTTTCCCCAAAGGAAAAGTCCATGGGGGGGAGGCTGAAGGAATGGAGTCCTCTGCATCAGAAATCTCATAACAGACCGTGGTTGTATGTCTTCATATTCAGATGCATCAGAGTCATCAGACTCCTGTTCAGACAAAACTACTGGGGACAGGTATTTTTTTTTCTTTTGGAAGGGGTAGCTTCGCTTCCCCTGATCGGCATGATAAGGTCTTCTGCCATTTTAAGCATTTGAGACTGAGGCAAGGAAGCAGGTGCCTGACATTGGGTCGTCAGTTTCTTGGGTGTGGTTTGTACCCTGGGCCTTAGAAATTTGGTAGTTTTTGAAAGAACGGTGGATGCGACGGAAGTCGTTGTTTTGTGTTGAGAATCGGTAGTGCGAAGTACTTCCTTGGAAACCGGTGCCTGCTCAGCAGCTACGGACCCATCCAAGGGAGAGACAACCGCAGGATCCTTAGTCAAAGAAGAGTTTTGCGGCATACTGGACTCCGAAAGGGTCTCAGTACTGGCCTGCAAATCCATAGAAGCGGGCATCAGGGGCTGGGCTCACTGAGGACAGGAGTACTTAACAGAAACATCATCAGTAGGTTTGGACCTGTGTGGTCTGTCTCTGTCTTTATCCTTACTTTTTTTGCAAGATCTGCAGTTGGACAGCTTATCAAAGCCATATCGGAATTCAAGTACTGTAAGCGAAAATATCTAGCTACAATAAGGACCCGATCATGTATAGTTCTGGCACTGAACAAAGCATAAAAGCGACAGTGAGGGACGTCATGGTCTGGGCCTATGCAAGTGACGCAGTAAGAATGAAAGTCTCGGTGTGGTATTTGCTTTCCACAAGCAAGACAATTGTTAACTTTTTCTGACATTGGTTAGTGCAAGAAAAAAGGATCCCCAATGGGGTAGTTAGCTTTAGAAGACTTCAGCTTCAATTCAGAAGACGAAACTCAGGTAACGTCCGACTGGCACTTATGCAAACTGCTTCTGCTTCGGGCTCCGCGGCAAGAAAGACTGAAGTAATGGCGTCGGTTGCCTTACTTTATACTACTGATGACCTGACGTCAGTCCTGAGGTGACAGCAACTGACACAGAAATACTAAGCCTCTGGTATTTGGGCCGGCCGAGGGCTACCCTGGCAGGGATAACCCAAATGTGATGACTGCAACAGTGAAACATGAAGAACATCTACCATTTCATCTGCCAGAGGTACCACCCAGGACATAGTTGAGCTGGTTCCAAAAACCTCAAGAAAGATTGACTCCTCCAGGGAAGGGGCATTGGAAGTCCAACCACCTTTTTGTCTCAGAATTTCAAGAATTTCTTTGAATGAGACATCCTCATAGGGTGACGTGGGATCCCTTTGCTTCATCGAAATCAGAGTTTTCTGTTAAAGATTCCTGTGGGGAATCAATGCATCTCCTCTTGCACATAAGCTTCTAAGTAGCCTCCTCATGGGGATGATCCAAGGAGGACCCAGAAGTGTGTAGGGAGTTCTGCAAAACAACTGTCCCCAGGCTAGAATGGACTGGCTGCTCTGATGGAGCAGAGTGAGCAGACTCAGGACCCAGGGCAGACAGTTGTGGAGGGGGCAGATCCAAGGGGGATAAGGAGGTCCTGTCTCCACTCATGTGGAGAGCTCCCTCCACTGCCTTGAATGCAGATGCTGATGGGGAGCCAGGAGAGCTTCAGTAGGAGTTGAAGTCACCCCCTGGAAAAATTCAGGTCTTCCCATGACCTTGCCTCAATGCAAAGGTCAGAGCCAAACTATCTGATGCTCAGTCCAATAAGGTTAGGTGCCGTCTGGATGGCAGAAGACTTCGGTGTCAAACAAGGCCAGATCTTCAGGTCTGAACCAGATAATCCTAGAATTCTCAAACCCTGAACCTCTGAAGCAGAACAGCAGATGAGAGTAGGAGTAACTAAAGGTGTTTGGGCTGGTCCAAAGCTCATGGGTCAGACAGAAGCTGGAAGAACTCTCAAATGAATTTGGGTACTAAGAAATGTTCTCATCATACTGTCCACATCTGCTTCAGACAGGCTCCTGATAGTCTTGAAGGATGAGGAGAGAGATGGAAGTCTAGAAGCTCTATGTGGAGTGTCTTGCAGAAAAGGAGAAATAAGTCTCTATGAAATTGGCTCCAGAGAGAATTATGGCTGCTTAAGGGTTGGAGACTTGTGTCAAGCCAACATTGGATCCAAAGAGGTAGATCTGAAATTTTTGTTGATCTTAGGTTTTAGAAATCTTTGGGGCAGAGACAAAGTCAGTGCTACGTGAGGAGAGTAGTGAAGGGAGTGCTTCCTCAATTCTTTAGCTTTTCTTTTGATTTCTCTTTGGTCTTACCACCTTTCTCCCGTTTAGATTTTTCCAAAGTTTAGCAGCAGAAGGGGAAGCCCCATATACTATGGAAAATTATGGTGGCAGTAAATCTTTCAGAATAAGTTGTATTCCTGCATTCAAACAATGCCCAATGGTTGAAGCTGAAACAAATGTCACACTCAACCTCAAGATGAGCAGCCCTAAGACAAAAGGCAAACTCTGCGTGAGCACCGGAGTTGGGTACTTAGTGCACACAATATGAACATTTCTTAAAACCTACAGATTTGTATGAAATCCTGCAAAGAAGGCTGAAAAAAACTGAAAGACCAAACAAAAAAGCTAGAGAAGAGCAGACAGAATACCAAAACTGGTACCAAAAATTGCCACAACATGGGAAAGAAAATACTAACAATGGCACTGAGATTACTCTAAAGACTACAGGCAGAAAAAGGGGGGGGGGGGAGTTAGGCATAGGGAAGAAACAACAAACAGCAACAGCAGTAATAAATTTTGAAGCGTTTTTTTCTTTTTTTAAATACTATAGGGGAGGCAGGAAGAAACAGGAGGGAGAAAGAAAGGAAAGGACCCTGACAAAAGAGAGTAACTTTAAGCAAAAAACTGACTGATCACCCAAAAAACTTGAGCCACAAAGAAACCACTTCTGCTCGCTGGACGGGGCAAATGAGGTTGGAGATAATCTGGAGCTTGAGGAAAGATTGTGGGTAAGGGGAGGAGCTTCAGCGATGGATGAAAAAGACAATATCAGATCACTTTATAGTCATTTTTAAATTGAAGTAGGTCTATATGAAGCAGGGTCTGATGGGTCTTCTTCCAAGATGTTGGTGCTTCCCCTCCTTTTAAAATGCTATTAAACAAAGCCCTAAAGATCTTTATCACATTCACCCCTCCAAGCTTCCAAACTTCCTTAGGAATACTATCTATTCCTGGAGACTTTCCTGCAGATTGATTATACATCATTGTTTGTTTCTCATCTCCTGCTATCTTAACTGTTAATTGTCGAGTCTCACCTACCTCTAACCTTGGCATATTTGTCTTCCATAAATATTTCCATTTGTGCTCTTTGATTTCCACATTTCTCTCTTTTACACAAATTTTCCTAAAATTTCCAAAATATTTCTAACAGCACTACAGGATCCCTGGTTATTTTTCTTGTTATAGGCTCCCCAACTCTGACAATAACCCTTTCTACTTTTGTTGCCTAAGTCACTGTAAAAGTTTTTGTGCTCTGGAGCTATCATTAAATAGTTCCTTAAGAGCAATCTTTCTAAACTCATGCAAGTCATCTAGATACTGTCTTGTTTTATTTTTTGCTGTCTGCAATTGCACCTTTTCTTCTTTTGTGAGATTCCCTTTATTCTGCAATATTTAAACCTTTGTCAGCACCTCTAGATAATTCTTGCTACTTCTTAAGCATATCTTTTTATTTCTACCCTATTCATTTTATCCCACTCACTAGATACAACTTCTGAAGAAATTTCTGTCTTCCATAATAACTCTCAAATAATTTTCACTACCCATTCCTTAAATTCCTCTCTTTGTAACATGTAGGTGGGGAAGCACCAGTACCTCATTTTTACTTTATCACCGAGCATTTTTATCTTAGTTGTTATTGGCGCATGATCTGAAATAGCTACTAGATGTATGTCAAAGCTTTCAATTAAGTGCACGTTCTTGTGAAATATAATTTTTGTCTAGAATAATATGCAAATTCTCTGAGTTTTACTACTGAATTTGTGTCTTCCATACTAAACATTTTCATAAATTTCTTCATAAATCTACCCTCTTTTGTTATATTTTCCCTTCTACGTCCCCTAAACACATCTTCACTGTTAAAAATTAAGTTCCAGTCCCTACTTATAAGTAATATTACCTGCTGAAAGTGGGTTATTTCTTCCAAAAATTTATTAAGATCCATAATAGTACCTTTAGGTAGAATATAAATACACGCCAGCATAATTCTCCTCCCTTGCTAGTAGCCCCTTACTACCATATTTTATTTATTTATTTTTTATTATTTTACATTTGTTTACTGGGAAAGTCCGACTGGACACAGGTCCTTTTTCAGCGGAGGCCCGGGGAGAAAAGCTCCAGAGTAAACATTAACATTAACAGTATACATATAGAATACAATGTACAGAAATGTATAAACAGAAGTAAGTATATATGCAGTAGATGTATATATCGAGATTACTAGATGTTACGTAAGTAGGCTAGAGTACAGTTACCATTATTTTTTCCCCTATTTTATCACTATTAGAGCTCCTCTAACAACTAGTACAGGTACTCCCCTTTCCTTTGTCCCTTATATTCTGTTGAATATCCATCCTGATATCCTAGCTTTATCAAATTCATATGCTCATGTCTTTTCAAAAAGGTCTGCTGTAGCACTGCTATTTGCACTCTACATTTCTTAATATAATATACTTGTGAGGCAACTCACATTCCAAACTACTATGAGTAGCGCAGCCATTATGATAAGGAGTTATTATTCCCACCTATTATACATGACAGCATTTTAAAATGTCTGTTTCCAGCTTTTGCATTACATGCACCCATTAATGTTTGGCAGGTTGATCCTTTACACAGCTCTTTCTTGGCATCTTCATTTTACACAGCTCTTTCTTGGCATCTTTATTTGAACCTGTCACATCTAAAGGATTTTTTGTTCTTTCTAAAACAATCATACCTCTAAATTCACAGACAGTCCCATCGCAGTGTTTTTACTGTCTATCCACTCCAATGTGAGGGAAAGTACAGTTTTGTACCTACCATAAATGTAGATGTTCGAGTGCTAATACAGCTGCAGTCATAACAGATGGGTTATCCTGCCATCAGGTGGGTCCTCGGTCGGCCGAATTCCAAAATCTAGGTCCGGCATCGGATGTCGTCGCTTCCTCCCTGACGTCAGTGCGGCAGAGGTATAAAAGAACCAGCCAACGCCATTTTCTTCAGTTTTTCTTGCCCCAGATGTCAGGTGCCCCCAGAAGGAAGGCAAAACATAAATTTATGTAATAATGCAATGCAATATAATCAAAAAACAGTAGTTGCAAGCAAATACACCATAAAAGAATACCCCAATCAGGTTGTATGAGGAGGTGTTTGTCATTAGGCCTGTCCCAAGAGGGGAAGGAGGGAGGGAAACCTGGACTGCAGCTGTATTAGCACTCGAATATCTACATTTATGGTAGGTACAAAACTGTACTATGTTCATCGTGCATACAGCTGCAGTCATAACAGATGGGTAGAATCCCAAAGCTAAAAAGGGGTGGTAGGCACTAAGTGGAACTAGGAGGAGCAAGGATGCCCTGCAAGACTGCAGTGGCAAAGCCCGCTCTAGATTTGGAGTATAATGGTAGGTGATAGTGCTTGGAGAAAGTATGCACAGAACTCCAAGTGGCTGCTTCCAAAATATCCTTGGTAGGAACCCCCCTGAGGAAAGCTGCAGAGGTAGCTGTGGCCCTTGTGGAGTGAGATCTGATGCTTGTAGGTACAGATTTACCATGAAAAGAATAACAAAAGCGTATGCAGTGGGCTATCCATTTTGAGATTGTCTGTTTGGAAATAGCCTTTCCTTGAGCACCTGTAGCATAGGACACAAAGAGTTGCTCTGATTTTCTGAATGGCTTTGTCCTGTCCAAATAATAACAAAGCTGTCTGTGAATGTCCAAGGAATGTAGTAGTCTCTCCCCTTTGTTTTGTGGATTAGGATAAAAAGTAGGTAAGTGGATAGCCTGATTCAAGGCTACACTGGATACTACCTTTGGCATAAAGGAAGGGTTGGTTCGTAAGGAAACTCTGTCCTGATGGAAAATGATGAAAGGTTGCACAGCCATGAGGGCTTGTAGTTCTGAAACCCTGCGTGCTGAGGTGATAGCCAGAAGGAAGGCTGTTTTCCATGACAAATATTGCAGTTCTGTTGAAGCAGCTGGCTCAAATGGAGGCAGGGTCAGTTTTTCTAAAATGAAATTGAGGTCCCAAGCAGGTACTGGTTGCTTCCTTGGGGGTTTTATATTCTTAGCCCCTCTGAGGAACTGTCTTAAGAGAGGATGAGAGAATAAAGGAGGATCAGTGTTGTATTGAGCAGAAATGGCTGAGGCATGGATTTTGATGGAGGAGAATGAAAGTCCACCGCTTAGCATCTCAGCTAGGTACTGTAATATTGGAGGTAAATTTAGTATTCCAGGATTCTGTCCCTTTTTTTGATTCCAGGCACAAAACCGTTTCCATTTGGCGGAGTAGGCTTTTCTAGTAGAAGGCCTTCTGGCCTCCAACATGACATCCTGCACCTCCTTGGAGAGGAGGGTCTGTTGGGAAATTAAGGAATCCTCCATGCGGCTAGATTGAGTGTTTTCAGCTGACTGTGAAGAGTTTTGAAGTTGTGCTGGGTCAACAGAAGAGGCATTAGAGGCAGGATCCATGGTGGGGAATGCGTCAGGCTCCTCAGGAGTGGGTACCAGTGTTGTCTTGGCCAGTCTGGAGCAATAAGAATCATCTTTGGTCTGTCTGCTCTGGCTTTTAATAGAACTTTGGGCAGCAGAGGAAGAGGTGGAAAGGCATAAACTGTCAATGTTGTCCAACTGAAAGAAAGTGCGTTCACTTTCCAGGCCTGTGGATGAAAGGTCCTTGAGCAGAATTTTTTCAATTGGTAATTTCTGTGGGTAGCAAAGAGATCTATATCTGGCCTTCCCCATGCTTGAATTATCTTTGCAAAAACTTGAGGATGCAACTTCCATTCGTGTGGATCTGTCATATTTCTGCTTAGGTTGTCTGCCAGCATGTTTTCCTTGCCTGGCAAGAATTGTGCTCGAAGTTGGATTTGTAATTCCAGAGTCGTGTTCCAAAGAGACATGGCTAGCCTGCACAGGGGATATGAATGGGTTCCTCCCTGTTTGTTTATGTACCACATCACTGTGGTGTTGTCTGTCCTTATCAATAGCTGGCATGGATGCAGTAGGTCTTTGAAAACCATAATAGCATTGTTTACTGCTAGCATTTCCTTTTGATTGATGTGTAGGTGCTTTTCTTTTTGGGACCATTTGCCCTGAATGCACTGATCTGTCATGTGCGCCCCCCAGGCGTAGTCCGAGGCATCTGTTGTGATGATTTGATTTGCTTGAGGCAAGCAGAATGGGAGACCTATGTTTCTTTGGCATGCTTGAGCCCACCACAGGAATTCCTTTTGGAGACATGGAATCAGTGGTATAATTGTTTCCAAACTGTGGCTGTGTTGAGACCATAAGTTTTTTAGGTACCATTGAAGTTTCCTCATATGCAGCTTTGCACATGGGATTAGTAGGATGCAAGATGCCATGAATCCCAGAGCCTGTAGGATTTTCCTTGCAGTCAGCCTGGTGAAGGTTGCCATTTTTCTGAAGTATTGAGATAGTTGCCCTTGTTTCTCTGGCGTGAGGTAGGCCATCTGGGTGTTTGTATTCAAGCTGGCACCCAGGAAAATTATTGCTTGAGAGGGTATTAGTTTTGATTTCTTTTTGTTGACTGTGTATCCCAGAGAGTTCAACAACTTTATTACAATTGCCAGGTGGTTCAGAAGTATGTGCTTGCTGTCCACTTGGATCAGGCAGTCATTCAAATATGGGCATATTTGTATCCCTTCTAGTCTGCAGAAGGCAATTACTGATGCCAGGCATTTCGTGAACACTTTGGGCGCAGTAGATAAGCCAAAGGGCAATGCAGAGAATTGATAATGGGTTGAACCTGCAAGAAATCTGAGGTATCTTCTGCAATCTTGTCTGATAGGGACATGCAGGTATGCCTCCTTGAGGTCCAATGTTACCAGCCAAGACTCTTTGCCCAGCATGGGAAGAAGCTGCTGTAATGTGAGCATCTTGAATTTTGGTACGAGTAAATATGTGTTTAGGATGGATAGGTCCAAAATAGGTCTCCAATCTTTGTCCTTCCTTGGTACCAGGAATAGTCTGGAATAAAAACCTTGACCCTGTTCTTGTGCAGGTACCTCTTGAATAGCTTTCATGTCCATGAGGGCTGAAATTTGTTTTTGTGCCTCTGCCCTTTGATTTTGTGGCAGGTGTGGCATGCCTCTCATTTTTGGAAGGGTGTGAAAGTGGAATCTGTATCCTCTGTCTATAATGTCCAAGATCCATTTGTCTTTTGTGACAATATGCCAATTTTTCGAAAATAATGCCAGTTTTCCACCTAAAGGTGCTGCCATTAGAGCTTTGCTTGGCATGCAAAGGGGAAAGTCATTGTGTTTGCTTTCTGAATGGCTGTGATCTATCCTCTCCACCTCTTGGTGTAGGTGCTTGCCATTGTCTGGCTCTAAATGATCCTTGAGATTGCCCTCTACCCCTCGGGTGCCTGTATCTACCTCTTTGAGGTCTGTCAGTGGCTGGAAAGAACCAATTTCTGCTGAAACGTGGAGGTTGTACCTGTAGGAAATCTTTCACTGTTTGAATTGATCTTGCCTTTTCCTCCATTTTCTTTAATACCTCCTCAGCTTTAACACCAAACAATACATTTTTTTGAAGAGGTGCATCTAGTAATTTAGCTTTGACATGATCTGGTAAGGTTTGCTCTTTGAGCCAAGCATGTCTACGTATGACAGACCCTGTAACAGCAGCTCTACATGAGGCCTCTAAAGCATCAAAACCACATTGCAAGGTATGTTTACCCACTTGTTCTGCACTATGCAGCAAATCCTGCAACTCCTTCAAGTCTGGTTGTTCAGGTTGTGACATTTTGCTTTTCAACTGAGATAACAAAAACTGTTGATACTTTAACATATGTAACTGACAGTTTAATGCCCTCATGGTTAAAATGGCCGAGGTGTATACCTTTTTCCCCCACCTTTCTAAAGCTCTGGAATCTCTCTCTGAAGGTAATGGATTTTTGGCAGTAGAGGCCTTAATTCCCTTGGGACCCTGTGAAATAGTTTCTGGGTCAGCAGCATGGCTTTTGTATAGGAATTGGTGTGAATCAGGAACCCAGTAATACCTGTCAGGCTTAAATGGAGCTGGTGGTAAAGAATCTGGGTTAAGGCTGGCCTCTGAATACACATCATCTAGTATGTCTAAGACAGGAGGGATAGCCAGAGGCCTGTGCTGAGGGAGCAAGAGGAAATCCCTGAGCCTTTTCTTGGAATCTGAGTAATCTTGGCCTTCCCAGTGGAAGTGTTCCTTCAAGGTATGCAAGGTTTCCCCAAAAGAATAGTCCTCAGGTGGGGGACAGAGGGAATGGACTCCTCCGCATCAGAATCTTCAAAAGGGGAGTATGAATGTTCCTGGTCTTCAGAATGTTCTGAAGTAATGGAGGCCTGGTCTGAGGAAGAGTATTCTTCCTCCACTCTGGGCCTTTTGTCCGAGGGGGGTTGAGAACCCCTGATAAGAGTAATCAAATCCTCAGCCATTTTGAGCATCTGTTTTTTAGGCATGGGGCCTTGAGAGGGGCCCTGTGGAGCTTGTCTTTTAGTTTGCATGGCTGCTTTAGATTTTGTGAAAGCCTTAATGGAAAAAGAAGAAGGCGGCCTGAAGACACCTTGAGAGGTGGCAGGCCTGTCTAAACTCTGAGTTTCCCCGCCAAGAGTGGCGTCGGTATCAGTAATCGGGGTGGGGGCCGAGGAGCCTGCGATCTCGGGCACAGAAGACACCGCTAAGGAAGTGTCATCGGTACTCAGGGGCTGCGTAGGTGCCTCGCTATGAACCGGAGCACCTGTAGCCGGCTTTAGCGTGGTGTCGGTAGAAGTCGCGGAGCTCGTATGTCGGTCCTTATCTTTGCGTCTTTTACTCAAAACTGGAGTCGGACTATCCGACGACATAATGTAATTACATTTTTTGCCAAAATAGTGTTGGGCGAACTCCGCCCGACGCTTAATAGTGTGTTTGTTGAATCTAGCACAAAAACGACAGGCCAAGACGTCGTGGTCTGGGCCTAAGCAAGGAATGCAGAAGGAATGGAAAGCCTTATGCGGTATTTGCTTCCCACATGAAATGCAATTATTAACTTTGTCTGACATCGGTCTGAGGCAAGAAAAGTTTCCCCAACGGGGTACTTAGCTTTCAAGAAGACTTTGGTTGAAAAATATTCGTAATCTCAGGAGCTGGCCGACCGGCACTTGCAAAACTGCTTCTGCTTCGGGCACCGTGCGGCAAGAAAGACTGAAGAAAATGGCGTCGGCTGGTTCTTTTATACCCCTGCCGCACTGACGTCAGGGAAGAAGCGACGACATCCAATGCTGGACCTAGACTTTGGAATTCGGCCGACCGAGGACCCGCCTGACGGCAGGATAACCCATCTGTTACGACTGCAGCTGTATGCACGATGAACATCTTAGAGAATGATAACAAAGCTGGCAAAAATGGAAGAGAAGGTGTGGGTGATGTTTAAAAAGGCTGACTACATGGAAAAGGTGGATATAGATATAAATAAGTTCACTAAAGTGCAACAAAAAAAGGTAAAAGAAATATAATTACAAAGGGGAAGCTGTTGCGCAGTCCATGGGAGGGGGAGATGGCTTGCAATTAATATGGAGGCGCAAAAGAGAATATGTTAATTTTACAGTTACAGAGCAATAAACTAAGGGTTGCATGGTTTGATTATCTACTTTAATGTTAGTTTAACTGCAAGAAAATATTGAAAGTAATATCTGAATAGTTAGGAGAAATGCTGCAGTAATTACAATATGTTAAGTGCAGTAAAGAGGTACAAGTGTTAGATATACAGGATTATGATCGGGCTGCCGATCATAACTCTCTTACTATGTGTTCGAGACATGGATGCCAAGAAATTTATTTTGAGAGCGAGGGTGAGTTACGAGCAGCGATCCGATCATGACTCATTGTAGTGCATGTAGATTTATCTTCTCCATGCACTACAAATTGGTCAAAAGTAATATGTGTAAAAAAAAAAAAAAAAAAGTAACACGTGTTGGCTTTAAAGCCAGTAAAACAGTGGATGAGTGGTTGATGTCCCCACATATTCCCTGTGTAAAGGGAAGCTGTTAAATTCAAAATGCCTTGTGCAGGCAAACAGCAGAAAAGAGTTGAAATGAAACCAATTCTACTTGTTGATGCTGCTTTTTATTGGTCAAAACTGTCTGCTTTTAGTGCAGACCTGACTTTAGCATTTGTTAAGCACCACTTTAAATGTTAAGGTCTGGTTGCGCTCTATAGCAGTATCGAAACATGTTGTAATTTGACCATCTTCTGGGAGTAACTGCAACACTCTATGCACTATAGGACAATTACAGTTATTTTAATCAGAATGGATTTTTATTTATGCTTTTAAATACTTTTATGTTTGCCATGTTGGTTTATATCAAAGATTTGTTTAATTTTTGTTTTAATAAACTTTATCAGTTGGAAAAATAAACATATAAGTTCACAGATGGCTTACTGTACACTACACAGTCATGGCCTCATGTCCACAGTATGAGAATTTGGTCCAAACAGCCTCTGCCACATAAAACTACTACATGCCAACCAAACACAAACTGCCAAGATAAATTCTCTTTTTTCTCGTTCCCAAACAGCATGATGGCAGTGGCTGTGTTTAGCTTTGTAAAGGCAGGTCATGTCTGAAAGCAAGAGTATGTGCTGGTTGGGGGGGGGGGGGGGTGATACCTCTGACGTTCCTGAGTACCACAGAGGAAGAAAAAGGGTAGCCATACTGAAAGTGAAACACACACACACGTTGATGCCTCAATGCAGAAGAAAACAGTGCTCAAGAAAATCAAGTACTGCCAGATACACTTCTATGATGTTAACGAAGTAAAGAAATCTGGAAGATTTGCTGAAGGGTAAATAATGAATAAATGCTGCTAGCCACAATTTCCAAGCTTTCCACAAAAGAATGCCTGTTTTTCTCTTATCCTGGGCAGACGCATCTTCCATGCAGCTTGAATTACCATAAATGGTTCACGATTAAAACAAAAGCATCTGTTTTGAGAAAGCCTACACAAAATTGTGACAGCACACTGAGATGAAAAGGGGCTGAAGCAGCCTTTTTTCCTTTCTGTGGTACAGTTGTTATGTCTCAGTTCAAATAATTTCCAGACTCTTTCCAATGTCCATAATCCTGATTGAAGCTGCTTTTACAATGGATTAAAATCAACTGCAGACTCCCTGCTCAGACATGAAAAAGCTACAAAGATCAGGTAGAAGAGGCCCCAAGCAGATAAAAGTATGCCTTTACTAGAATCTGCTGTGTTCGGCAAGCCAAATACATTACAGCAAATTTTAAAAAGTATCAGGAATTTTTGAATTTACTAGTGAAAGGCAGTCAAATGTCTCAGCCAGTTATGAATCACACTAGTACACACCAAGAAGTGAAAGCAAGTGGTTTCTTTATTATTTCAAAAATTCTCTTACCTGCTCAGTTATGCATAAATACTGATCTTCTCATTTTTCTGGGCACACAGCCACAAAACCTCTCTTTTCTCACATTAGAATATGTTCGCAGGTGTAATGTGATTGAGAAAATATACTTTGGCTGTCTGTATCAACAGAGGTGACTCTTTCAGAGGTGCAAGATATTTTTAACCCCCCCCCCCCCCAAAAAAAAAAAGAAAATGGTGAAGTCTCACCCAGAGGTGCAACAATACATCAGGCAACCAGCTTTTCCACACGCTGTCCAGAGAAATACATTATTTTGTGTGTGTGTGTGTGTGTGTGTGTGTGTGTGTGTGTGTGTGTGTGTGTGTGTGTGTTTCATTTTTGCCCCCCATGCCTGCCAACCATCAAGCCCCCCCCCTCAATCACACCTATACTGTCTAAGAAGGGCAATCATCCAAGAAGATCGAGAACTTTCTGCTCTTGCTGGCATTCTAGAAATGACAGATGTTGCCATTTTTATATGAGCTAAACCTGTCCCCTGGTGGCAACCACCATCATGCTGCCTCACATTCACAGACATGGCTATCACCAGTTTGGGCAGCCACATTTACTGGCACCAGCTTCCTGTATAATCATGGGCCTCTGGTCTTCAGCTGAGGCCTTGTCATCAGAGCACTGGTGCAAACTGGGTGGGAATTACCATCCTGTCTCCGCAAGGGTGGCCTAGCCTATCTCTTCCTGCCTATTTCATCAAGTGTCTGAGGCACTTGTTGAATTCAGGTTGCCTAGGCTATACTCTGGGTTCTTATCTCCCTATGCCACTAGCACTGATCTGAAATGCAAATTTTGACAGAATAAAATCACAGACTACCTGTTCTTTTTGATTACCCCGAGAACCTGATTCTGTCCCACTGAAGTCATACACTGCTGAATTCTCAAATTAATTTCTGGTTAACAACCTGTGCAGGTCCATATATTCTCCATCCTCTGCATGTGGTGCTTTTTCTTCAGTTTCTTCTGAAATATATTTTCAGATTGTGACAGCTTTTCTTAAAATGATATCCAGTCTTGGATTGTTAATTTCCTTTGGTATATTTCTTTGAGATTCACATTTACCACATCCCCCAACATACCCACATAAACACTTATCTTTCCCTAAAGGATATAAACAGTTAGTTCAGTTCAATTCCAAACCTAACATCTGCTTGCAACTTTCCATTTATTTGTTTTAATTGTATTTCCATTTATTTGTTTTAACTGAATGACCATGAAGAGACTAAGGAGAGGGATGGCTGTACATGCTATTTCAGATAAGATCTCACCAGACATCAGTTTTGAAGGACAAGTTTCTGTTTTGTACTGAGCATGTCTCTTTAGACAAATACATGCATTGCCATCCTAGTACCACTATCCTTGCCATCACCGCTAGCAACCTTCCTTGTTGTTTTATAATGCTACTTATAATTTGACCACTCATATCCTTTTCCACTTCTGTTACTTCTGCCCTCCCCAATAAATCACTCATTCCATTTTTTAACTCCTAATGTACTATTCTGTATTGAATCAATGAGACTTTAGACACCATTGTATCTTTCTTACGTGGAGTCTTGCCAGGGGTATCATTAGAATCATAAGATGCTATAAAACCCAAAATCCTGAGGTATTCCCTTGCAGGGACCAAAGTCTGTGTGGAAACCCCTTGAAGTAGCTCTAGATATAAATCTATTTGTTATTGTGGAAGAAAAGCTTTTAGAACTGAGGTGTCTAGCAGACATGCCATGACCACAATAATCTGTGATGGAGCCAAAAAATACTTTTGAATGTTCTCCTGGAATCCCAGCATGTGTAAGAGATCTCTCACCCAAAACAGAGACTCCTGATGCTTTGAAAGACTATGCAAAGATAAGAAAGTTCTCTAAATATGTAAAAAATGGATATCTTGTAGCCTGCAATGAGTTATAACTGGACACTGTGAACACTCTTACTGCAGTGGATAGCTCAAAGGGTAAGGCAGAGAACTGATAATGTAATCCATCCAGACACACAAAACCTTGAAAAAAAAACGGCTGATGTCTGGATGACTAGGGATGTATGGTAAGTATCACTTAGATTTAGTATAACTGGAAAACTTAAATTAAGGAGGAGGAATAACAGATTACGTAGTGAAAGCATTTTGTACTTGTTCACCATCACAAACTGGTTTAGGAATGAAAGATCCAGAACTGGTCTCAAGGCATTTTCTTTCTTTGGCACAAAAACATCCTTGAATTAAAAACATTCCCAAACGTGGAAGGGGGTACTCGCTTTATTACTTCCTGAGACAACATATGTTGAAGGACAGAGGGAAATAGAGGAGAGTGGTCTGGAGAATGGGGAAACTGCTCCATGAAAGGGAGGAATTATCTCCTACTGCCATCTGTAATCTTGACAAATAATATGCAGAACCTATTTGTGTGAAACTATCTGTTGCCAAAAAGAGAAACTATTCAGAATTTCTGGAAGGGATAAGGGACTGCCAAGGGTGGGTCATGATCCCTTAAACACTCTTTCTAACTTGGTAGACTGTCCTTTCTTTTCAGGGGAGGGGTTCCTGTCTTATTCTGGAACCCTCTTGCCATGACTTCTTAAACATCTGTTTACCAGCATGATGCTGAGACTGTTTATGTTGGTTCTTGCCAAAACTGGATGAGAGGGGCCTACTGAATCCCTTGGAAAATTTGGGAAAAAAAGGGCTGGAAAATCTGAGATTCCCTGAATCAGTGCATCTCTCACACACCACACTTTTGATAACTTCTGCAGCAGAGGATCTGAAAACTAACTCTCTATCCAAAGGACAATTTAAAATCTCATTTTTTATATCTTCTGGAAAAACCTCCTCAATACAGCACAACTGGCCATATCCCTGGAAGTAGTATCAACAGAGTCATACACCCACTTTAAACAATAAACTGTGACCTGTGAAATGGAAGAAACCAAACCATTCAATGCAGATGTTTCTTCACAAGAAGAAACTTCAGGGCAAAACATTTGTCGTACTTTCACGATTAGCCAAAATAAATGTTAACATATGTGCCTGACAATTCAAAATTCTGAAATTCAAGTTGCAGAAGCATATGTTTTTTTCCCATATTTATCAGCTACTTGATAAGTATGTTAGAAAGGGAAGCACTGGAATTAACTGAATGTTTAGCAGCAGTAAGATTAACTAAAGCTATACCTGCCGAGTCACTTCTGAAATGAGTGTATAAAAACTTGAAAGACTGAGGAACCTTATACAATCTATCTGCTTTTTAGAGGCAGCAGGCTGACTATCAGGGGAAAAGCAAGCAGTGATACACACATCCTGCAATGCTGATGCACAGGTGTGATAAAGAGAAGGTTCTGGAAATTCCACTTGTAACAGCTCACAGAAACTTCAATGTTTTCCCACTGAAAACACAGGCACATTCTCGAAATAATCTGAGAGAGAAAGATCAGAGAATCCCCCCACAGGGAGAATCAGACACCATGCTCTCCTCGGAGTCTGAATCAAAAATGCACGGAGAAAACCCTGTATCTATACCTTCATCTTCCTGTTCAGATTCAGAATCTTGAATCCCTTCAGAAAAACAGGAATCCATTTTACAAGAAGCCACATTATAAGACGATCACTAGCCTGAATTAGACCCTAAGCCAGACCTAATAAACTACTCCTGTTCATGGAAATTTGAGAAAGAGTACATACATGTTTCGTTTTCTACTTCTTTTTGACAGCAGCAGCTTTCATCAATCCTTGAAATCCCACAAAGGAGAGCTTTACTTGGCATCAGCAAAGCTCTGAAGGGTTTGGCACCCAAACCTATCTTTTTAGACAGTTCAGCTCAAGCTTCTTAATGGTTAGGGTGTGTGTAACCTGCCCTGAACAGGATATAATCCATATAGTTTAGGCTATTGCAGCTGTGATCAATACAATGAACATTAATACAGATTACCAAATAGAAATATACTGTTATAGAAGAAACAGACATGAGAGCATGTAGAAGTTAACAGGAAAATTTGAACAGTCTAGACAGGCACAATGGCTGCAGATTGTACTTTGAGTCTGTTTACTTAAGGGTCCCAAAATGGTACTCAAAACATGAAATCTGACATTTCCATGTTCAGTCAAATGGCTTTGTTGCAAGTTATGTTTCATCATTTTTTTTCAACTACGATGTGTAACATAAAATGTAAACCACACACACACAAAAATATGCATTTTTGCAAAAGGGCAAAACCTCCATGAACTTGGTTGCCTCTTTGGAAAAATGATGCAGACGGTACTCAAATCTTATTATAGTCGACATTAGACTATAACAGGACCAGAGTACTATCTACATCATTTTCAGTCAAGTTCATTACAACAGGAACTGCAGACTGACTGTTCTACTTCCAACAGGGGCAGCAAGCAGAACAAATACTGGGACAAAGAACAACCCAGAGAAAGAGTGCACTTCAGGGCTACTGCACCCCTCCCCATTTCAAAGCCTCTCCTCATCTCAAAGCTTCGCCAACAGGAAAGGCAAGTGGTATTACTGTTTTAAAATATATTTTATGGACTATGGTATATTATCACAATTACTAAGCATTTTGCACTACATGGAAAGTGTTGTGTAGGGAATGAAGAGAAAAAGCTGATATCACTGCAGGCAAACTTGCTTCAGGACTTTGGCTTCTGATACAGCTGAAAACATGGAATAGTTTGCTTATACTCTGGATGTCCATGATACATTTCCAGTATGAAATATATCTTCATATTCTTTTCAATATTTCACTGAGCAAGCAAGGCAAAATACTGTTGGTTGAGGTCTCATTTTTGAAGTTTGACAATCAGACACCAAATCATCCTGCAAAGCAGTATTCTGGCTAGTATGTTTACAGATATTCACTTGTTACAAAATATACAAAACTTGTGCATAAAATATGTGGTTACTGCCAGTTTCAAAATCAAATCCACAAGCTGGAAGGTCAGCACTAGTAGCACTGTGAGGATTTGCAGTTGTTGACAATTTTTATATTTATATTTTTTGTGTTGCTGTTATTGTTCAAGAGTTATGAACATCAAGAAGCTGACAGGCAGCATTCCTGAATGCTTGCAGGCCGAATGGGATGGAGCAAATAGATTCAGAGGTAACTAAATTAATCACCCTGTTCATAGGTATAAGGTAAGCATCTCTGATGTCATACAACGGAATTCAGCGAATACTTTTTTTTTTTTTTACCTTGCTGAGAAAGCAGAAAAATGTAGCAAACTTTTGCAAACAAATTGAACTCTATGGACACCTTTGCTTCTGTAGTGGTGAGGTAAAGTAAAAATCAGCAGCAGGTAATGAGAATATAGAGTCCTTAGAGTCCCTTACCTGTATTTCTGTAACCCCATAATTTGTAATCCCTCTAAAGGCCCTCAATGGAGAGCAAAAAGGAAACAGGAGAACAGAAATTCTAATTAGCCTTACCAACAGAAAGGGATTCAATAACCTAGCCACAAACTTAATCATAGCCATTGTTCCCTCCCACAAAAAATAGAAGGAAAGCAGTATAACAGGGGCCTTCTATGCAATAAAACTGACCACGGCAGAGAATAACCCAAGAATAATCACAAAAGCTTAAAAATGTTGTCAAACATCCTCCTGGAAACAAATCCTTACTACTGGTCATGAGTTATCAAATCTGGAGCTAGCAGAGCAAGTCTTAATGTTGTAATAGCCATGAAAGCTTGAAGTAAATATTAAGGACTGAAATGGGACTATAAGCAGTTGTTCAGGATCATTTTCAGATTTTAACACAACAGAAAAAGAAGCCCAATTCCATCTCTACAGTATGAATTCTGGAACAATGCACAACTTTTGGTATTTTATTAAAAACTTAAAACACTCATGGACCCTTAATTTGCCCCTTAATGATTGGTCAGCAGTAATTTTTCAATCAAATGTGGATAACTTCCTTTTCGTTACTTATAAAACTCCTACCTACCCATCATACACAGTGCTTCCCTGAAGCAAGCTAATCTGTCTTGCCCTCACCACATCTTTAAAGCAAAATGAAGATTCAGGGCATGAACTGGGTGCAACAAAACCCACTACATTACAATCTCACTAAAATGCTTAAATCAAACCCAAAAATGTCTACAAAAATTAAACAAAAGTCAAAAAAACTGTCTACGCAAAACAAAATTAATAAAGTGAAATGTGTAAAGATATCTCAAGTCTCAGATTAACACTGCTGACTACAATGATCCTACAAAGGTAGACAATACTTTCTGCAATTTTCTACAATTATACTCTCTCATTTTTCAGCATGATCTATATACTTTTTATTCCCTTTACTTCCCTTCACACACACCACATCATACCAAACTTGCCTTTGACTTGTTTTTAAATGGTCTGTCTATCCACATTGTAAAACTGTGCCTATCCAAGTTCAGAAGTCATGACAACCCAGCAGATAACTGTCTTTATCACCATTCCTAAGCACGTTTTCCTCATTAAACTGCTACCCCTAATCCTTGTACTCTTCCATGACTTATGGACCAAATTAATGTCACCAGTGGCTAGGAGATGATGTTTTCTGAAAGCTTTACTGCTCATTCTGGAAAAGCAATAAAGATAAGACAAAACCAGACAGCACTAAGAAGCCCAGAATAACCTTCTTTTTAGGTTAACCCAAGTCTATAAGTGTGGCTGTCAGTTTGGGACAACTGTTCCTATCAGGAAGGTAAAACTTCGATATTTGTAGATATGCACAGTTTTGTGTGTTAACATTAAGTTAATAGGTTTTTGGGGTGCATTGGGGGGTGTTTTTTGAGGGCTTTCAATAAAACAAAACGTTTTGTAAAATAGGCTCAAATGGATATGATAAATAACAACTGTATAAAAGTCAACCTGCCAAACATTAGTGTGTGCAAGTAACACAGAAGCTGGAACTATACATTTAACAAAAAAGCTGTTACAAATAAAAGGTAGGGAATAATGACTTTTTAACATAAGGACCCTTTCAATAATTATATTTAAATGTTAATGGTCTCACAGATACATACAAAAAAGAAAGTGTACTGAGCGATATTAAAAGATGTACAGTGCAAATAACTAAGCTACATTTGTAAAGAACTGAACATGTGAATTTGATAAAGAAAGGTTTTCGGGATGGTTATTCAGCAGAACACTTGGGCCAAAGGAAGAGGAGTACTTGTATTAATTGCAAAAGGAGCTTCAATAGTGACAGAAGAGGATAAAAAAAGATAATTGTAGGCATGTGGTATTAAGGGGCTACAGAGGCAAGGGAGAAGGATTACACTGGCATGTACATTTATTCCACCTAAAACTGCTATAATGAGGCTTAAGGAAATTCTAGAAGAAATAATCCGTTTACAGCAGGGAATATTACTTATAGGTGGAGACTGGAATTTGATTTACAGCAGGGAAGACGTGTCTGGTGGGCCCAAGAAGGAAAATAAGAAAGGAGGTTAGACTTTTGAAGAAATTGATGAAAACATCTGGCACAGAACATATGATTTTAGTAGTAGGAAGGAGTTTGGAGTGAATTTACATTATTCCCCAAGATACAAAAACTGGGCTAGGCTAGACAGAACTTACACTTCTTAGGAACATGTGCATTTAAATGAAAGTTTTCTTACATATCTAATAACTATTTTAGATCACATGCCAATAATAACAGCAACTATTTCAGATCACATGCCAATAATAACTAAAATAAAAATGCAGGGTAATGAAATAAAAATAAGACAATGGTGTTTTTCCACCTATCTGTTGAAAAGAGAGGAGTTTAAGGAATGGATAGTGGACAATATTTGGGAGCTATTGGAAAAAACATAATTTTTATCTGAAAATATAGCCAGGGAGTGGAACAAAATGAAAGTGGAGTTTAAAAATATGGTGGAAATAAAAGAGAGAGAGATATGGTTAAGGAGCAACAATAATTGTTTAGAGGGACTGACAAATGTTAAAGAATTACAAAACAGGGGGAATCTCACAGAACAAGAAAAGGAGCAACTGCAGAGTGCTGCACAGAAAATAAAAGATGACCTCAATAATATGCAGGAGTTTATAAAGACTGCTCTTAAGCAACTGTTTTTTGATGATAATGCCAGAGCACAAAAATGTTTAGTGCAATGACTCTGGCAACAGAAAGTAGAAAGGGTTGCCACCAAGCATAGGGAGCCCAGAACAAGGAAGATAACAAGAGATGATGTAGAGGTAGTAGAAATATTTCAGAAATTTTATAAAAGTCTGTATAACGCATAGAAATACTGAGATCAAGAAAAGGTACAAATGGAAATGTTTACAGAAGAATTAAATATGTCAAGATTAGAGGTAGAGAAGTCTCAATTATTAACAGGACAGAAGGAGATGAGATAAAAATGGTGATGTATAACCAATCACCAGAAAAGATCCCAGGAATAGATGGTATTCCTGTAGAAGTTGGGAAGCTAGGAGGGAAAATCTGAAAAAGAGCTGGAAGATTTTAACAGTATTTTAAGAGGAGGAGAAACACTAACTTCTTGGAAGAAAGCAGTGGTGACTATAATACATAAAGAGGGTAAATACCCATCAGATCCAGCTTCATACAAGCCCATTTCAATCCTAAACCTTGATTATAAAGTGTTTACGTCTACAATGGCTAAAAGAATGGCAAAAGTAAGCCAAAATTGATAGATGCGGATCAATTTGTTTGTGAAGGGGAGGCAAACATTTGACAACATTAACAGAATACTGATGATCCAGGGGGAGCAGAATGTAAGGAAATACCACTGTTGCTGGTGGGTCTTGATGTAGAGAAAGCATTTGACAAAGTAAACTGGGAATTTATGAGCAGAGTAATGGAAGCATTTGCATTCACTGATAAAATCAGAAGTTTGATTAGGAGGATATATGCAGGATCTGAGGCGAAAATTAAAGTAGATGGGTTCCTCTCTGATAATTTCTGTTTGAGCTGAGGAACCAGGCAAGGGTGTCCTCTTTTCCGTTATTTGCACTATATTTAAAACCATTGGCAAAGAATGGAAGGGGAAGAGGGATAGAGTCAAGTGGGATAAGCTGATTCTTCCAGATGATCAAGGTGGTTTTGGATTACCCCAGAGCTACACAGTTAAATCTTCTATACATGGTACAAGCAGAAATCTATAATTCAAAGTGAAAAGGGAGAATGATGAAACAGGGGGGAAGCTCAAGAATCAAGGAGAGACTAGGACACTGGATGCAGATCTTTAACGGGAATAACAATAACCATACAGAATGTTACATTCATAAAGTAGCAGAATGTATTATAAGAACTAAGTCAACACGGGACTGGAGGAAGGAGATTCTGCTGACAGAGATGACTGCAGTTAGGAATACAGACAACAGGGGGCTGGAATTCACTGGAGAAAACTAGTAAAAGAACCAAGGTATTGCGAGTAGTTAATTAAAGAGGGAAGGGTAATAGAATGGGAAGAGACAAGAATTTATTTGGACTGTAGGATAGAGACTGCCTTCCCTGTTGAGGAATGATATTAGTGTATAGGCAAAGAGAAAAAAAAACAGAGGGATCCTAAGCAAAAGACTAGCACTGGTACAGTCTTTAGTACAATCTAAAACAGTAGCTGCTGTTAAAAAAGGAATAATTAGTACCACATACAAAATATTGCATGATAACTATAAAAATCAATCACAGGAGGTTAGAAAGGATTGGGACAAGAGACTGGATAAGCAAGTCACAAAGAAACATTGGGGGATTACATCTATGTCTCCCAAACATGCAACAAAGTCTAGAAAATGTAGGATCTTTGCCTGGAAGTGTTTATATAGGTATTTTTCTACCCCATGTACACTCAAAATAATTTTTCCTCAGGTAGATAGTAAATGTTGGTTCATAGGTTCAAAGAGGGTTACTAGGAAAATGGCCCTAGGGCCTTCACAAGCTTAGCCATCTTACACCCTTGTGCCCTAACTGACCTTAGTTAGATGGTCATTATTCACAGAACGAGTTATGATCAGCACCGACTGCTCCTGTCCACGAGGACATAGATGTGATGGGGAAGAAAGTTGTAACTGGGAACATATTTTCTGGAAATGTAATTAGTTGTCAGACTTTAAAGATACTCTGCAGACTACTTTGTCAGAGATACTGGGTGAGCAAATTTTTGTAACTAAGGAAACATTTTTTTTTTTTAGCTATGATACAGAATTGGAATTGCCTAGACATAGTAAGGCCTTGCTGAGTCTAACTATGGTAGCTGCCAAAAAAAAGCAATTACTAGAAAATGGAAATCAAAGTCTAAAAAAACTTTACTAAAAGTAGTAAATACAGTAATAGATATAAAACAACTGGAACTGGGATCTTTAGAAAAGGGTAGGAGCAAATTACATAGGAAAAAATGGGAATTGTGGGAACAACACATGCAGAGAAGGAAAGGGATTTAAAAGAAGACATAATTTGAATGAGCTATGTAATGTCTGAATAACAATGATTGGATAGATTATAAGTGATGTATAATGTTGGCAACTACAATTAAGTCAATATGGCTTGTGATGTACATTGTTTGCAACTAAAATTATGTCATTATGGTTTGTTTTAATTATGCCGCGGTGGTACGGCGGTAGCATTGTTACCTCACAGCAAGAGGTTCTCCCGTTCGATTCTCGGCTTGGCTTGGGAGTGCCTTCTGTGTAGAGTCTGCATGTCCTCCCCGTGGATGGGTAGCATTCGAAAGACGTGCGTGCGTAAATGGGTGTGCCTTTGTTGAAGGTTGGGCATCGAGCTGGCACCTCAGCGTTTCGTAAAAAAATCTACTGCCAATCATTAGCGGATCGGAGTTCTGCTGTGGCGACCCCTTACCGGGAAAAAGCCGAAAGACAAACAACAACAAAGTACAGTTTTGTACCTACCATAAATGTAGATGTTCGAGTGTCTTCACTGCTGCAGTCATTACACTTGGGTTATCCTGCCATCAGATGTTCCCGCAGTCGGCCAGAGTTCCAAAGTCTTGGTCCAGCATTGGTTGCTATTGCTTCTTCCCTGACGTCAGTGCGCCAGGGGTATATAAGATGCAGCAGATGCCATTTTCTTCAGCTTTTCTTGCCCCAGATGTCAGGTGCCCCCAAATAGGTAGGCAATACATAATGGTAATAAAACATACAAAAAAAAAGTAAACAAAACTTTCAATTACCAGCAAATACACCACATAGGAAGTCCCAGCTAAGAAAGAGGGGATGGCGGGTGGGTAACCTGGACTGCAGCAGTGAAGAAACTCGAACATCTACATTTATGATAGGTACAAAACTGTACTATGTTCATCGTGTTTCACTGCTGCAGTCATTACACTTGGGTTGAATCCCAAAACTGAGTTAGGGTGGCTGGTTCTATAGTGGATTTGGGGTGGCTATGAGGCCCTGCAGCACTGCAGTGGCAAAGCCAGCTCTGGCTCTAGAATAAAGAGGCAAGTGATAATGCTTGGTAAAGGTGTGCACTGAACGCCAAGTTGCAGCCTCCAAGATATCTTTGGTAGGTACTCCTCTAAGGTAGGCAGTTGAAGTGGCTGTTGCCCTGGTGGAATGTGGCCTAATATTAGTAGGTACAGGTTTCCCATGCTGTGTGTAGCAGAACTGAATACAGTGTCCTATCCACTTAGAAATGGTCTGCTTTGAAATAGCCTTTCCCTGTGATCCTGCAGCATATGCTACAAACAATTGCTCAGTTTTTCTGAAAGCTTTTGTTTTGTCCAAGTAGAAACATAATTGTCTGTGTATGTCCAAGGAATGCAGAAGTCTCTCCCCTTTATTCTGGGGATTTGGATAAAAGTTTGCAAATTAATAGTTTGGTTAAGAGCCAGACTGGATACCACCTTAGGCATAAATGAAGGGTTTGTTCTTAAAGAAAACATGTCTTGGTGAAAAATGATAAAAGGTTCCACTGCCATTAGTGCCTGTAACTCTGAGACTCTTCTTGCTGAGGTTATTGCCAAAAGCGGAGCAGTTTTCCATGATATATATTTTAATTCTGCGGAATTGGCTGGCTCAAAAGAAGGTAAAGTTAGTTTTTCCAAGACAAAATTGAGGTCCCAAGTTGGTGTTGGTGCTCTCCAGGGCAGTCTTATGTTTTTAGCCCCTCTGAGATATTGTTTTAGCAATGGATGAGAGAAAATAGGAGGATCTGTGTTGTAATGAGCCGAGATGGCAGAGGCATGGATCTTAATGGATGAAAAGGATAGTCCTTTGTCCAGCATCTCAGTCAAGTATTGTAGTATCTGAGGAATATTTGGGACAAGAGGGTCAAAGCTTTGAGCCTGGTTCCAGGCACAGAATCTCTTCCACTTTTCTGAATAAGATTTCCTGGTGCTAGGCCTCCTGGCCTCCAAAATGACATCCATAACAGCTTTAGAGAGTGGTGTTTTCTGTTTGACTAATGAATCTGCCATGCAGCCAGGTTTAAAGTTTTGAGCTGACTGTGCAGGATCTGATTGTCTTGTTGAGTCAGAAGGTGGGGAGTTTGAGGTAAAATCCATGGTGGACCTTGAGCTAATTTCTTTAAGATTGGGTACCAGTGCTGGTGTGGCCAGTCTGGGGCAATCAGGATCATCTGTGGTTTCTCTTGTCTGGCTTTTAGGAGTACTTTTGAAAGGAGAGGCAGTGGTGGGAAGGCATAAACTTTTAGGCTTTTCCAGCTGAACGAGAGAGCATCCACTTTCCATGCTTGTGTGTGGTAAGTCCTTGTGCAGTATTTTTGTAGTTGGCAATTCTTTGGGGTGGCAAAAAGATCTATGTCTGGTCACCCCCATTTCTGCGTTATCATGCTGAATACTTGTGGATTTAATTTCCACTCGTGAGGATCCATGATGTTTCTGCTTAAGTCTTCTGCCAGCGTACTTTTCTCTCCTGGCAGGAATTGTGCCTGCAGATGAACTTGATAGGTTATAGAGCTGTGTTCCACAAGGTCATGGCTTGTCTGCATAGGGGATAGGAATGAGTGCCCCCTTGCTTGTTTATGTACCACATAACTGTGGTGTTGTCTGTCTTTAATAATAGTTGTCCTGGATGCAGAAGGTCATTGAAAGCTGTTAGGGCATTTTGTACAGCCAACATCTCTTTTTGATTGATGTGAAGATGCATTTGGTCTGCGGTCCACTTGCCCTGAATGCATTTTCCTGCCATGTGTGCTCCCCAGGCGTAATCCAAAGCATCTGTTGTTAGTGTCTGCCTGGCTGTGGGAAGAGTGAAAGGCTGTCTCTTGTTGAGGTGACATGCATGTGGCCACCATCGAAACTCCTGTTGTAGGCAGGGAATTAGAGGTATTACTGCTTCCAAACTGTGACAGTGTTGAGTCCAAACAGTTTTTAGGTACCATTGTAATTTCCTCATATGCAGTCTGGCATACGGAATTAGAAGTATGCAAGATGCCATGAATCCCAAGGCCTGCAGAATTTTTCTTGCAGGGAGATGGGTTTTTGTTGCCATCAATTGAAAGTACTGAGTCAGTTGTCCTTGCTTGTCTGGCGTGAGATAAGCCATCTGGGCCATTGTATTTAAGCTGGCAACCAGGAATATTATCTTTTGTGAGGGCACTAGTTTTGATTTCTTTTCGTTTACTATGTACCCTAGGCAAATTAGCAACCTTTTTACAAACGCCAGATGCTTTAGAAGAATGTCCTTGCTCTCTGCTTGAATAAGGCAGTCGTCCTGGTATGGATATATTTGAATTCCTTTTTGTCTGCAAAATGCAATTACTGGTGCCAGGCACTTTGTGAAGACCATGGGCGCAGTGGATAAGCCAAAGGGCAGTGCAGAGAATTGGTAATGCACTGAACCAGTTATGAATCTGAGGTATCTTCTGCAATTTTGTTTGATAGGGACATGCAGGTATGCCTCTTTGAGGTCCAAAGTAACAAGCCAAGTCTTCTTGCCCAGCATGGGAAGAAGCTGCTGTAGTGTCAACATTTTGAATTTCGGAACATCCAGGTAAGTATTTAGAGTGTGAGAGTGGAACCTGTAACCTTGAGACACAATGTTCAGAACCCATTTGTCTTGGGTGAGTATATGCCAATTTTGAGAACAAAAGTGCTAGTTTTCCCCCTAAGGGAGCTGCCAAAAGGAAAGAGTTTAGCATTTGAAGGGGAAGTCATTGGTACTGTTTCCTGTAAGGTTGTGACTTGTCTTCACCTCCTTTTGGGGTTGTAGCACCCCACTGTTGTGGTCTGTAAGAGCCTTGGGGCTGAGATCTGCCTCTTGGGCGTCTGTTTCTGCTTCTTTGTGGTCTGTCTCACAATGGAAAGGACCAATTTTTTGAAGGCCAGTTTCTACCAAATCGAGGTGGCTGTACCTGTAAGAAATTCTTTATTGTTTGCATAGATTTTGCCTTATCTTCCACTGTCTTTAATACCTCTTCTGCCTTAACACCAAATAGAATATCCTGCTGTAAAGGAGCATCCAATAATTTAGCCTTAACATGATCAGGTAAAGCTTGTTCTTTTAACCAAGCATGCCTTCGAATCACAGATCCTGTAACTGCTGGTCTACAAGAAGCCTCTAATGAATCAAAACCATATTGCAAAGTATGTTTTCTCACTTGTTCAGCTGCATGCAATAATTCCTGCATTTCCTTACAGTCAGGATGTTCTGAAACTGTAATCATTTTCTGTTTTAGCAGAGACATTAAATATTGTTGGTATTTAAGCATGTGGAACTGGCAATTTAAAGCTCTCACTGCTAAAGTTGCAGAAGTGTAAACTTTCTTCCTCCAACTGTCTAATGCTCTAGAATCCCTGTCGGAGGGAACTGGATTCTTAGCCGTAGAAACCTTTACCCCTTTGGGACCCTGGGAAATAGTTTCTGGATAAGCAGCAGGGTTTTTATAAAGAAATTTGTG
Source organism: Protopterus annectens (assembly GCF_019279795.1). NCBI lineage: Eukaryota > Metazoa > Chordata > Ceratodontiformes > Protopteridae > Protopterus > Protopterus annectens. The sequence continues at coordinate 628,103,391 of NC_056747.1, forward strand.
AGAGTCATGGACTCTGTAGTATCTGTCTGGCTTGACTGGTACAGGGGGCAAAGAATCAGGATTTAAACTGGATTCAGAGAACACATTATCCACAGTATCTAACACTGGCGGAATAGCCAGGGGTCTGTGCTGAGGTAATAAGAGAAAGTCTCTGAGCCTTTTCTTGGATTCTGAGTAATCCTGGCCCTCCCAATGGGAATGCTCCCTCGTGGTATGTAAAGTTTCCCCAAAAGAATAATCCTCAGGAGGAGAAGCTGAAGGAATAGATTCTTCAGCATTTGAGTCCTCATAGGGGGGTAAAAAGTATCCATGGTCCGAAGAGGAATCAGAGGAAAAGGAAACCTGGTCAAAGGAATCATAGTCTGTATCCTGCCTAGACCTTTTATCAGAAGGGGGATGGGAACCCCTGATCAGAGTAATTAAGTCTTCGGCCATTTTAAGCATTTGTTTTTTAGGCATGGAGGCCTGTCCAGGTGAATGATGTACTTGCTTCTTTGTCTTTAATGGAGTTTTAGACTTGGCTTTAGTTTTTATGGTAAGCTGTGAAGGTCTGAAAACACCCTCAGAAGCCGATGCCTGCTCAGCGGCTCCGGACCCATCTGAAGGGTTAGTTTCCATAGGCCCAACACCTTGAGTATCCAGAGGCCTAGACATCTCCACGTGGGAGTCGGAGGAGGCCTGTGGCTCTGAGGTAGTGGGTGTCAGGGGCTGCGAAAGCGCCTCACTGAGAACCAGTGAACCGGCGACTGGCCTAGAAGAGGCTCCGTCATCAGTTTTGGGCCTCGGATGCCTGTCTTTATCCTTGTCTTTGTGTTTTTTGTGTATTCCGGTCGTCGGTTGTTCCAACGGCATGGTATAATTAAACCTTCGGCCAAAGTAATGGCGAGCAAAATCAAACCGACATTTAATAGTGCGTTTGTTAAATTTAGCACAAAACCGACAACTAGTGACGTTGTGGTCTGGGCCTTGGCATGGAATACAGTAAGAATTAAAATCCTTATGAGGTATTTGCTTCCCACAAGAAATACAATTATTAACTTTTACTGACATCGGTCCAAGGCAAGAAAAAGTTTTCCCAACAAAGTACTTAGCTTTATAGAAGACTTCGGTTCTGCAATTCGAATTGAAAATCTCAGGAGTCGGCCGACTGGCACTTGTGAAGTGCTTTTGCTTCTGGCACCGCGCAGCAAGAAAGACTGAAGAAAATGGGGTCAGCTGCATCTTATATACCCCTGGCGCATTGACGTCAGGGAAGAAGCGACAGCAACCGATGCCGGACCAAGACTTTGGAACTCTGGCCGACTGCGGGACTGCCTGAAGGCAGGATAACCCAAGTGTAATGACTGCAGCAGTGAAACACGATGAACATCATGGTTTGTTTTAATTATATAAATGTATGATTGTATGAACCATGTATGTATGAACCTTGATGACTGGATGGGAGATAGGAAATTCACCCTGGGGATCACGTCAGTCGCCCTGCTAGACAGGGGTCCAGGGAAGTAAATACTGTGGGAAGAAATAGCCAGGGAATTGTTATGGCTAGGCTTGTATAGGCCCTAGGGCCGATAGCCTAGTACCAGCCTATGAACCTATGATTGCCTATGTCATATGTGATAATTTAATAAAGATGTTTGTTTAAAAAAAGTTAATGTCATCAGCCTCCAAAAATCTAGCACTCTCATTCCACTATAAGCAACTAACAGACCAGTCCCTTCTTTTTTCCTCTTCCAAAAAGCCTGGTGTCTACTGTCACCTCACAATAAAAACACAATCTTAACAAGCATGGTGTACTCTGTAATGATCATCATCACTTCAGGTCTATACAAGGCATGGTGCCCTTAGACAGTACTACATACTGTAGAACTAGTTGAGCTGGAACTGACTTCAGTCCTTCCTATCTACTAAAGTGTTCAAATCCTTTGACTCTTCCTTTGTAATGGCTTACCTAAAAAGCTAGACTGTACCATGACATTCAGACCTAGTTTGAACACTACATAAAGGAAAGGTTCTTCAGGGTATTTTTAGCCTTGTACTCTCCAGCATCACTCCTTCTTTCTCTCTCTCTGATGTTCTCCATAGTTCAGTGTTTGGGCAGCGTATCACTTTTCATAAAGCCCTGAGGAAAAAGACACTGTTATACAAATGAGCTAGTACTCTTCAAACCTAACAACTCTCCATCCATCATTAGCTCTCTACTACTATAACCTACCAATGAGCAACTAATTAAGACAGAAACAAATGCCCATTAGTTTCATAAAGACAAAGACATGTTGCTCAACAGCTACCGGACTCTAGCACTGTTGAAAACCAGAAAATTCAGCCTTAATACAAAGAAACTGAAACACTTCCTCAGTTTAAATATCTTGACCTCTGGGTAAATCATTTGTTTACTTCTTTTATGGCATTCCGCGTTAGAAAATGCTCTCGACATAAAATAAAGCAATAAATCTCATTTCTGAGGGGGAGGGATCTCAAGCAAAGTTAACCACAGAAAAGTGTGTTTATACTTTTACCGAAATCTGTTTTTCCATTCCTTAATGTATCCTCGACATGTTCAGTTGTCTCCAGCTTCAAAGTCTAGAGAATTTCAGGCCTATCCTGGAAAGCAATTAGCTAAAAGGCAGAAGGAATCCAGTCCTGTATACAGAATACCTGTCCATAGCTGAACATAAGCATATTCATGTGCATGTACATCTAACTACAATTTAAGTATCAAAAATTTACCTACCAGTATGCCTTTTGAATCTGTACTGAAATGCAGCTCCTGCCAAACACCCATGCAGATAAAAGGTGGATATACAATCTCCACAAAGATCTTCATCAAAGATATGAACCCGAGTGCTACGTCACACTGACCCTATAGAGTAAAATCTGTTGCTTTATGCTGCTGTCCCACAGTCAAAAGTACCACTGTTTCACCTATTAGGGCAAAGTAGATACCTGTCCTTTCAAATCTCTTTGTTTGCTAAGAACTGTTCAATGCACTGTTTCTCAACTAGCTACATGTCTCATTAACAGCCTGCAAGTTCTCATCATAACTTGCTCAACTATTCTCACATCACTCATCTGGATAACATCATTCCCAAGTTGGTCATATGCTTATACCATACAATGCGTATCAGAGTATACTTGCTGTAACAGGAACAATAAAATAAAAAGGGCTGATGTGCTATATCGTCATGAAGTAAACATTATCACCTGTTCCTTCTAAAATAGTCCAGTAATGACAGATTGCAGAAGTTACATGAAAATACAGAAGAGATAGGTCACAAAGTGACAGAAAGATTCACCTATAAGTCAAGATAGCATGCAAAGATCTAGTAAATGCAGATCTGCAGTACTCTAGATTACTGATGTTTTAAATGGTGCATTTGGTATGGAAATAAGCTGAAACTAATATGAACATAAACTACAATATAACAAATCTGGGAAGCTACTACATAAAAATTTGTCCACCTTCTCTGACTCTCCTGCTCCTTCTCTTATGATACCTCAAAGTCATTTGTAGCTAACCAATTAACATTGCTAAGAACCAAACTAATATGTACTTAATTATAAGTACAAACTACCTTTAAATTACTGTCCCGACCATTTAACTGGTGCCTTTTTCTCTTACCAAGGTCACTGACTCACAAGACCATTTAAACCTTCCCAGTACCCTCCCTTGGGTCACTTCCCTTCTCCAGGAGGGCGATACCAGTCAATCCCAGAATAAATCTGTGAATACCTATCCAGTCATTTAGGCTGCATTTAAATTAAGATGGTGAGTCCCACTGCTTAACATGCACAGGATGCTTATTCCAGAGGTTTGGGAATTGCTGGGTTATCAACCTGTCTCCCCACAGTCGTTTATATATCTGCTGTTGAAGATTTAGGTCCCTGGTTCCAGTTCTGTTAGAGCCATTGGACTTGCAGAGATACAGGAGGTCCAGGACAACTGGGCTTTGAATTTCACAGTAAACAAGACAGATCATCCCTTAAAAGTTTATAAGACACTGAACAAAGGGATAGAGCTTACAGCCTTTCATGAATGCTCAGGGACTTCAGGCCTGCAATCTTTTTAGTAATTCTGAAAAACAAACTTACACTGTAAATATGCTTTACCTGTTGGAGCTTTTCTTCCAAAGACTCTGATGCTAGCTCAGTTAGACTATCCTGGTCAACAAATGCAGTAAATAAAGGTAAGAAAAATATGTCAAGAGTTCTTAAAATGATAAAAATGTTTATAAAATAACTAGGGTATACTTACTGTAATCTGAAAAATGTGCATCTTTAAAAAAATATTCCACACCTGTCCTAATGTTTATCACAATACAAGGTTATCTATTACTCACACACCACTACTTGCACACCTGAGAATAATCATACTTAATTGACAGTTAAGTGCACTGTTACAAGGTACTGCAGTTTATCTGTTTGGCACTGTAATCAGCAGAGTTCACATGAGTTTATGACAGTGCTGCATGCATCACAATCTACAGGTGAAGATAGGCAGCTCTGTGTGTTGCGCAACACCGAAATTCTTACAGACGGATGTCATTTAAAAGTAATAAATGAAACAGTGCTATTCTACCTGTGACAAATACCTGTTCTGCAGTCCACATCACCAGCTTTTTGACAAATGAGAAGTGCATAAAGGGAGTTGGGAAATGACTAACAAACAACTTGTTGCTTGCCATGTTATCTGTGTGTACGCAGATTAAAATGTACTTACAGAGTTGAAAGCTGTGTACATCAGAGTTAGTTAGATAAGAGTTTATGAACATCAATAAAAATGCAGATGCTTATTGCTCCTTAGGTCCATAAAATAAAATGTTACATTTTCCAGAAGAAAGGCATTACACTCAGGACTGAAAGAGCAAAAACACTGATTATCTGACCTTGTTCCTAATTAGTTCGATATTCTCAAACTCCACTGTGCTAATTAAGAGGCTGAACTCATTAAGCATGATCAGGGCACATAATTTTCCCTGTTTTACTGTAAGATACTGTAAGCATAGGATGTATCCAAACTGGGAAATTGAAATTGCTGGAAGCAGAGTCCTCCAATCAAAATATAATAATTTATCAGCAGAAAGCATAGAAATACAGTTGTACTCTATTTAGTTCATGAATACATGGCCACCTCAGAAGTGCTATATGAAAATAAAACAGATGCAGTCTCAAAGTATCAGCTGGCAAAAGCACATTCATGGATCTTATACCTGGATTCATCGTTTTTGTTAGTCAGAATTTGACATTTTTCTCAAAAACTTCTCATACTCTGTGATGGTGTGTGATATAATGTAGCATGTCCCTTATATAAGCACATTTATCCTCTGTCCTTGTGCCTGTCACTTTGTCCCCTAATTACTAGCAACACCCCCCAATCAAGAAATAATGAAGACTATTCACTCCCAATACTAGCAAAAATATGCTGGCATATACTTCCCCAATTTAAGCAAAACCCACAGAGTCAAAGCTGATTGGAAAGGCAGCTTAACCACATGGGAAAGAATGGAGTTATGTTTCTCTCTGATTCATCAAGAACAGTCCTGTTACTTATCATCAGATATGGTAAAAAATACACCTTACATCAGTAACTGTTCTTGACAAAATCTGTGTTTGGGTTGAATCCCAAGTAGCAAGCCACTAAGCTGGAAGGGACCAGAGTAAGCACCAGAATGAGTCCAGCAGTTTGAGGACTGGAGAACAGTCACACCAATAGAAATCCAAATCCCAGAGGACTGGTTTAAAACAAGAGCGACTAAAGAAAGGCAGCAACATAGACCAAATGGATGCATTTCCAATATCTGAAATAAAACTTCTAAAGCAAGCATTTGAAAAAGCTATCCATGAAGTGAAGGCGTGGACCACAGCAAAGGTGGAAAGTTGTCAATCCACTATGCAGTGTTGAATTATCATTCTAAGCCTATCCCTCCTTGAAGCCAGGAAAGCAAATCACCTATCAATTTAAGTAAACCAGCACAACTGTCTTAAAGAACATTTGGGGAGACAGTGGACCTCCATAATGAAGATATTTCACTCTTCTCGGGTTTCTGTATCTAAAGAAACAGCAAAAAAAATTGGAAAGGTTCAGGGATGGATTTGAAATAATCATCTAAGTAGGATCGAGGTGGCAGAACTGTACCCCAAAAAGAGTTTGAAAGAGGTCCTAAACATGCGGCTTGAACCTCTGGGATCCTTCTCACTGAAGCAGATGGAATGAAATGTAATCTAAACATGGAGTGCAACATAGTCCAATCCACATCAATGGTAAACACAAAAGGTGGTCTTGTATGAAATCCAGGTTCTCTCAAACTGAAGGAGTTCAACAGAAAATGGAGAACTCCAGTTAGAGCCATGTTGTATGGGTAGAAGACTGCCCCATGAACATGAGTGGGAGAAAAAAATGGACAGTGTACAGGCCATCAGAAACCTAAAGAATACCACAACTGTCTGACTGACTAGGGAAGAACAGGGTACCGCTATGTCCGTGGTGAGTACCTCCACTTTGTAGTCAGAGTGGAAAATGTCTTAGCAACTTCAAGACCCTATGGTATCAGTCAGGAGCTAGCAATGATCACATGAAATAAAACCTTGGACTGGGCCCCACGGTGGTGACAGCTGTCATCAAAATCATAGGGAGCATCACTGGCCAAGAATCGTGGAGTTCCCTTTACTGCCATAGGACTAGAATCTTGAAATCCTGAGTTCATGTCTTATTAGCACATGAAGAAGCATCAAGAATGAGTGAGCTTTTCTAAGCTGTATTATAAGATGTAAAATAAGAAAAAGTAAGGCAGAACATACAGGAACATTTCAAGCCACAGGAGGGAAAAACATCATAGTGGGCCCATCTACTGCAGTCAAGAGAAAGGATGATTGTAATACCACATGTGTTGGAAAGGCAGTTCTTTTGAGACTCGGGCATAAATGACATATGAAGCTGCAGTTGCAGGACAGGACTAGAGTTCAAGTTCAAAGTTCAAGCTCAAATTTATTAGTCTTTATTTCCCAAGTATTTTACATAATAGAAACAAAGATTAAAAATGTAATATTCAACAGGAGGAACAGCACAGAACATCCACTAGTGTGCTCTTACCCATAAGAATGTGAATTGCTGAGAGTGAAGCCCTAACATAATCAGGCTCCAGATGAATAAACATTACCTCACAAGGGAGTTATGTCCCCAAGCTCAACACAATGGACCAGATACTCCAAAATAACCTGAGATATCTGACCAAAAGGGTCAGGAGTGCTGCCATTAGCACTACATGGTTAGCATCAGGCTCCTGACAGAAGAGGGGACACTCGCTTACAACTGAAAAGATGCCTAGGCCAGATCTTTGACTAAATGAGCAAACATCCATCAATAGTGATGGACAGGCCACAGAAAGGGAAGGCCCTGTCAAAGATTTTGTGAGAAATGTCCACCAGTCAAGGACTCAATGAAATGGAACTGAAATCATGAGATACATGGTAAATCTGCTTTTTCAGACTCCTCTAGTCAAACAATACTCATGTCTTCAGATATGCCATGATAGTACAAAAAATGTACCTGCATTCTTGCTGAGAGGACATAGTCAGGTCTAGACCAAGATCCTTGGTTGCACGTGTTTACAAGCTGCCAAGCCAAGACCTCCTGAGCCCTGTCAAAGGGTAGTGTCAACTATCAATGACAGCACATAGCTCAGCACCTAAAAATACAACAAAATTAAGAAGCCAAGGAAAAGCATCTTTGAAGAATGTGATGGCTCTAATGGACTATTATGAGGTCATCTCCATTGAAAGTCCCACAGGAATCCTCAAGCATTGCTAACAAAAACAGTTACCTCACAAGGGTGTGTACAGGACTTTAATTTCTGGCAGGCTTTGGCCATAGCTGCCAACATCTGGTAATGTCCTCAATTCAAAGAGAATTTCAAAGATAAACTCCTTCCCACAACTGAAAACTGACCACAAAGAATTAGAGTGAACTACTGGACCACAGACATTAAGCTGCAAAAATCTCCTAAGGAGTAACTACTACTCATGATCCCTATAACACCACATAGACATGAAAACCTAAGAGTCCCCTATGAACAGGAAGGATGCTAAGGACCAGTAGTGGACAAAAAACACATGCTCCTTTCTGCAGAGAAGGAGGGAGAGAGGGCAAAGTAGTCATCCTCCTGAGAATGGCACAGCTTCTACTGCCTTCTGAGCTACAGGGCCTGGGTCTGTCTCAAGAGTTCAAATACAGTGAAACTGTCTGTGGTGAACATAGTGGGAAAAGGACCAGAGGATAGTGGAATACAACCACAATTCTGTTGATGCAAAAAGATGGTTTTACTGCAGACACAGACAGCCATATTCCTCCAAGTATACCCAGACTAAATTCCAATATGTAGCAAAGACAGCAGCAGAGACAATATCTAGGGGCTTGTAAATGATGCACAGAAGGAGAATAATACTAAATGACCCTTAGCCTTAAGACGATAATGAGGTCTGTTCTTCTTGGAAAAAGAATGGGGAACTGAAAAAGGGCACATGGCCTCTTCACTGAGTAAATAATTTGCTCCCCCTTCAGAAGACTATTTATCAATGCCTGAAGGCCTGACCAAGAAGCACTCTATTCTTCAAATGAAAATTGAGAATATTGTAACTAGGTCAGTCCTTAAAAACAACCACAAATGTAACATGTATATGTACAAGTCTAAAACTGCAGTTCCAGCCATGGTATCCACAATCCAAATCAGCTGGAAGCCCACCTAAGCAGATGCAGACATGGTCTGGAACAGCTCAAGTGTTCTCAGTCTTATTTCACCAGAAAGGACTGTAATTTAGACACAGGATATGCAGAGACAAGGTTCCTAAGCCTCAGTATGGAAGACTACATCCTCAGTCCACGTATGTCCAAAATATACAAATCTTGTCAGGCAAAACATGAGAAAAAAGGTTCTAGTACGTTGGATCACAAATAGTCTAGAGAGGCCATGAAACAGTTAGCTACAAGATTCAGAAATTTTGGGGTTTACAGTAGCACAGTACCGCAGAGGTGGTGCTGCGGTAGCGTTGTCGTCTCACAGTAAGACGCTGTCCAGTTCAATTCTCAGCTAGAGCATCTTCTGCGTGGAGACATGCGTGAATGGACGTACCTTCGTTGAAGGTTGTGCATCAGGGCTGGTAACTAGGCACGTAAAAATCAACTACCAATCATTAGCGGACCGGAGTTCCACTGTGGCGACCCCTAACCGGGAAAAGCCAAAAGACACAAAATAACAACAACAGTAGCACAGTAATGTGGCTCCAGGCTTAAAAAATGGTATCTTTAAAGGCATACTCCGGGTGGAGGGGGTGACCTATGTGTACAGTAGTTCATTTTCTACAAAAATACTCAGGAAAGGGGAAAGGCAATGGAGATCAGAGTTGGCTAGATCCCATAAGTTGTAAGGAATCCTTTAATATAAGGCCAACAATGAGGGGGTTCAGGGTAAGCACAAGAAATGGCAGGGCTCATTTTCCTTTCCTATCTTACAGATGAAGGCTTATAATCATGGAACTCGCATGGGAAGCCAGAGGGGAAAAAGAATCCTGCATCCTCCAACAATGCATTATTCAGAAGCTCAAGTTAGGATCCGGCAGTCACATACAGGGCAATGAGAAGATCAGGATTTGTATGTACCACGTCAGTTTGGCTAGGATCTCGACAGGGCCTAGAAAGTACAGTTGTGTACACTTACAATAAATGTAGATGTTTGAGTGTATTCACTGTTGCAGTCATCACACTTGGGTTATCTGCCTGCAGGTAGCCCTCAGTCGGCCTGAATATCAGAGTCTTGGGATTTCTGTGTCGGATGCTGTCGCCTCATCCATGACGTCAGGTCATCAGGGGTATAAAACATGCAGCCGACACCATTACATCAGTTTTTCTTGCCCCAGATGTCAGGAGCCCCCAAAATAGGAAGCAATCAAATGGTGTGGAACACCTCCAGTAAAAAGTAAATACCATTTCCATAAGATATGGCCAAAGAAGAGGATAGGTAGAAAGTATAGAAAGACACGGGGCTGGAGGGAGGGCAACCAGGACTGCAACAGTGAATACACTCGAACATCTACTTTTATGGTAAGTGTACACAACTGTACTATGTTCTTCATGTTTCACTGTTGCAGTCATCACACTTGGGTTGATTCCCAAAGCTGAGGAAGGGTGGAGGTAGTCAAGAAGTAGTAGGGCTGGCTAGCAGGCCTTGTAAGACTGCTGTGGCATATCCAACTCTGTATTTGGAAAAAGATAAGTAAGTGGTTATGCTTGGTGAAGGTGTGTACAACTCCAGGTTACAGCTTCCAGAATGTCCCTGGTAGGGACTCCGCTGAGAAAAGCTGTAGAGGTTGAGGTAGCCCTAGTGGAATGAGACCTGATCCCCTGTGGGGTAGGTTTTCCATGGTGTTTGTAGCAGAAATGGATGCAGTGTGCTATTCATTTAGAAATTGTTTGTTTCAAAATGGCCTTGCTCTCTGCCCCTGTAGCAAAGCTGACCAGCAGCTGGTCAGATTTTCTGAAAGGTTTAGTCCTGTCAAGGTAGAACCTGAGCTGTCTGTGCATGTCCATGGACTGCAGGATCCTTTCCCCTTTATTCTGAGGATTAGGAAAAAAGGTTGGCAAATGGATTGGTTTAAAGCCACACTGGATATCACCTTGGTTAGTCCTGAGGGAAACCCTGTCCGCATGGAAGATAATGAAGGGTTCCACAGCCATGAGGGTCTGTAACTCAGACACTCTTCTTGCTGAAGTGATGGCTAGCAGTAAGGCTGCTTTCCAAGAGAGGAATTTTAACTCTGCTGTAGCAGCAGGCTCAAAAGAGGGAAGTGTGAGCTTCTCTAGTACAAAATTAAGGTCCCAGGCTGGAGTGGGAGCTGTCCTTGAGGGTCTTAAATTCTTAGCTCCTCTCGAGAACTGTTTGGATCAGAGGGTGAAAGAAGAGGGGTGGCTCAGTATTGTAATGAGCAGAGATGGTAGAGGCATGAATCTTAATTGATGAGAAAGAGAGGCCTTTGTAGAGCAGCTCTGCTAGGTAATCTAGGATTTCAGGCAAGGAGGGCACGGCTGTGTCCTTCCCTTGAGACTAGCTCCAAGAACAGTATCTACTCCATTTTTCTAAACAGGATTTCCAAGTACTGGGCCTCCTGGCCTCAAGGATAACATCCAGCACCTGTTTGCTGAGGGTTGCTGGTGATGTATTCAGGGAATAAGCCAGGTTCAGGGTTTACAGCTGAGGATGCAAAAGCTGTCCCTCCTGCTGTGACAGCAGAGAGGGGGTCTGCTGTAGGTGCTAGGGTGGCACTGTTGTGAGACTGCGTAGGAGTGGGTACCAGTGCTGGTATGGCCAGTCTGGTGCAATAAGGGTTGTCCTTGGCCTGTCCTGTTCGATCCTGAGGAGTACCTATGGAAAGAGGGGAAAGGCACAGACTGAGAGGTTTTCCCATGTGAAGGATAGGGCATCCACTTTCCAAGCTTTGGCTGTGGGGAATTCTGGTGCAAAATTTGTTTAGTTGATGGTTTTGGGGGAAAGCAAAGAGGTCCACCTCTGGTGTCCCCCACCTGTGTATTACAAGTTTGAATGAGTTTGGTTCCAGTTTCCACTCGTGTGGGTCCATTAGATTTCTGCTTAAGTCGTCTGTCAGTGAATTTTGTTTGCCTGGCAGGAACTGAACTTGCAGGTGCACTTGGTTGCTTAAGGCTGTGTTCCACAGTGTCATGGCTAACCTGCAAAGTGGGTAGGAGCGAGTTCCCCCCTGCTTGTTTATATACCACATAACTGTGGTGTTGTCTGTCTTTATCAGGAGTTGTCCTGGCAGGATAAGGTATTTGAAGGCTGTTAGTGCATTCTGTACAGCTAACATTTCTTTCTGATTGATATGCAGGTGAATTTGTCCTGGACTCCATTTGCCTTGAATGCATTTGTCTGCCATGTTAGTCCCCCATGCATACTCTGATGCATCTGTTGTCAGAGTTTGGACAGCTGGGGGTTGTGAGAAAGGGAGTCCCTTGCTGTGGTTGCAAGCCTCTGCCCACCAAAGGAACTTTGTCCTTAAGGAATGATAGGAATCACTGCTTCTAGGTCCTGGGAATGTTGATACCACAGACTTTTTAAGTACCATTGGAGTTTCGTCATATGCAGTCTTGCATATGGAATCAGTAGAATACATTAGGCCATGAACCCTAGGGCTTACAGTATTTTTATTGCAGACAGCTGGTTTTGGGTAGCCAGTAGTTTGAAATAAGTTGTCAAATAAACCTGCTTTTCTGGAGTGAGGAATGCCATCTGGGAAGCTGTGTTCAAGCTTGCTCCCAGGAATACAATCTTTTGGCTGGGTACCAGATGGGATTTCTTTTCATTGAAGGTATATCCCAGAGAAGTTAGGAGTCTCTTTACAAACGTCAGGTGCTGAAGCAGCAATTCCTGACTGTCCGCCTGAATCATGCAACCGTCCAAGTATGGGTAAATTTGAATATTTCTCTGCCTGCAGTAAGCAATGGCTGGAGCCAGGCACTTTGTGAATACCCTGGGTGCAGTAGATAAGCCAAAGGGAAGTGCAGAGAACTAATGGTGCATAGAGCCTGCCCTGAAACATACATATTTCCTACAAGATTCCCTTATGGGGATGTGCAAATAAGCTTCTTTTAAGTCTAGGGTGACTAGCTAGGAGTCCTTGGCTAGCAGAGGAAGGAGCTGCTGGAATGTAAGCATTTTGAATTCTGGTACCACCAGGAAGGTGTTTAGGCTTGACAGATCCAGAATAGGGTGCCAAGAGTTCTCTTTCCTGGGCATCAGGAACAGCCTGGAGTAGAAATACTGTCCCCTTTGCTCTGTTGGCACAGGTTGAATAGCCCTGATACTGAGAAGAGAAAATACTTGCTTTTGGGCCTCTGTCCATTGGTTTGGAGGAAGGTCTGGCAATCTGCTTGGGGTTGGCAGACAGTGGAAATAGAATCTGTATCCCTGGGATACAATGTTTAAGACCCATCGGTCCTGGGTAATATGCTCGAGGTTTTTTGCAGGCAGGCCGAGTTTTCCTCCTAGGGGTGCAAGTACTTTGGCATGGCTGGAAAGGGTTAAGGACAAGTCACTGTGAACTTTTTCCACAGGGGGGTGGGCTTACCACTCCAAGTTTTTGAGGAGGAAGCACTCCATTGTTTAGATCTATGCATACCCTGAGACTGTAGTCTTTGTGGTCTGTTGCCCCTGGGCTTGGACTGAGAAGTTCTGGAAGGGACCGGAAAGGACCAATGTTTTGAAGGCCAATGCCTACTGAATCTAGATGGCTGTACCTGTAAGAAATCGTTAACAGTTTGCATGGATTTAGCTTTTTCTTCCATCTTTTTAAGAACTTCTTCTGCTTTAGAGCCAAACATTCTTGGTTTAATGGAGCATCAAGTAATTTTGCCTTGAAATGGCCTGGCAAGATTTGTTCTTTCAGCCAAGCATGCCTTCTCAGAACAGACCCAGTGACAGCAGCCCAGCAAGATGCTTCTAAGGCATCAAAACCACACTGCAAAGTATGTTTACCAACTTGGTTTGCAGAATGCATTAAGTTTTGTAAGTCCTTATTTTCTGCACAATCAGGAATCAACAACATTTTTTGTTTAATTAGATCAATAATATGCTGTTGGTACTTCAACATGTGAAAAGTACAGTTGTGTACACTTACCATAAATGTAGATGTTCAAATGTATTCAATGTTGCAGTCATTACATCTGAGTAATCTGCTTGCAGGTTGCCCTCTGTCGGCCTGATTAACAAAGTCTTGGGTCCTGCGTCGACTGCTGCCCCTTCTTCCATGACATCAGGGGTATAAAACATGCAGCCAACGCCATTACATCAGGTTTTTCTTGCCCCAGATGTCAGGTGCCCCCCTAATGGGAAGCAATTAAACACAAAAACACAAAGGTATACCTCCAACAAAAAAGCAAATACACCAAAAAGGCTTTTAAGCACAGTAAAGGAAAGTAGATGTATAGCCAAAAGAAGTGAGGGGGCAGGAGAGAGGGTAACCAGGACTGCAACAGTGAATACACTCTAACATCTACATTTATAGTAAGTGTACACAACTGTACTATGTTCTTCATGTTTCACTGTTGCAGTCATTACATTTGGGTACATTCCCAAAGCTATGGTTGGGAGGAGGAGTTTAGATAGCATTAGGGCCAGCTACAAGGCCCTGCAAGACTGCAGTGGCAAAGCCAGCTCTGGATTTAGAGAAAATTGGCAAAAGATTATGCTTGGTGAAAGTATGTACAGAACTCCAGGTAGCAGCTTCTAGGATGTCTCTGGTAGGAACGCCTCTGAGAAAGGCTGGAGAAGTAGATGCAGCCCTGGTGGAGTGAGGTCTGATCTATTGGGGGATAGGTTTTCCATGGTGCTTATAGCAGAAATGAATGCAATGGCTTATCTATTTAGAAATGGTTTGTTTTGAAATAGCCTTCCCCTCTGCCCCTGCAGCAAATGCCACCAGCAGTTGTTCAGGTTTTCTTTGAGGTTTAGTCCAGTCCAAGTAGAGTCTAAGTTGTCTGTGCACATCCAAGGAATGCAGTATTCGTTCCCCTTTGTTCTGTGGATTAGCAAAGAAGGTTGGCAAATGAATGGACTGATTAAGAGCCACACTGGATACCACCTTGGGCATGAAGGGTGGATTGGTTCTGAGTGACATCCTGTCTGCATGAAAGATGATGAAAGGCTCCACTGCCATAAGGGCCTGTAATTCAGATACCCTTCTAGCTGAAGTGATTGCTAAAAGGAAAGATGTTTTCCAAGAAAGAAATTTTAAGTCTGCAGTAGCAGCTGGCTCAAAAGGAGGTAGAGTGAGTTTCTCCAATACAAAGTTAAGGTCCCAGGCTGGGGTTGGAGCTCTCCTGGGTGGTCTCAAATTTTTGGCCCCTCTGAAGAACTGCTTGAGCAGTGGATAAGAAAAGAGGGGAGGTTCTGTGTTATAATGAGCTGAAATGGCTGAGGCGTGGATTTTAATGGAGGAAAAAGACAGGCCCTTGTGAAGCATCTCAGTTAAGTATTGTAAAATCTGAGGTAAATTGGGTGCTGCTGTGCTCATCCCTTGAGATTGGTTCTAGGCACAGAATCTTTTCCATTTTTCAGCATAAGATTTTCTAGTACTAGGCCTCCTTGCCTCTAAGATGACATCCATCACAGATTTGCTGAGGGATGGTAAGGGAGAGTTTAAGTAATTAGCCAGGCTGCAAGGTTCAGTGTTGGAAGCTGAGGTTGCAGAATCTGGTTCTCCTGCTGAGACAGCAGGGATGGAGTCTGAGGCAGATGCCATGGAGATAACTGTGAAACTCTGCACAGGAGGGGGTACCAGTATTGGCGCGGCCAGTCTGGAGCAATCAAAATCATCCTTGGTTTGTCCCGTTTGTCTTTTAATAGTACTTTGGAGAGCAGAGGCAGAGGGGGGAAGGCACAGACTGATAGGTTTTTCCAGCTGAAGGACAGAGCATCCACTTTCCAGGCTTGTTTGTGGTGAGTCCTTGTGCAAAATTTGTCCAATTGGTAGTTCTGGGTGGAGGCAAACAGGTCTATATCTGGGCTCCCCATTCGCTTGTCAACATGCTGAAAATCCTTGGTTCCAGTTTCCACTCATGAGTCCATGAGGTTTCTGCTTAGTCCGTCTGCCAGTGTATTTACTTTTCCTGGCAGGAATTGGGCTTGTAGGTGCACTTGGTAGCTCAAGGCTGTGTTCCACAATGCCATGGCTAGTCTGCAGAGGGGGTAGGAATGTGTACCCCCCTGCTTGTTTATGTACCACATAACTTTGGTGTTGTCCGTCTTTACCATTAGTTGTCCTGGAAGAATGTAGTCCTTGAAGGCTGTCAGAGCATTCTGTACAGCTAACATTTCTTTTTGATTGATATGCAGGTGCATTTGACTTGGGTTCCATTTGCCCTGAATGCACTTCCCTGCCAGGTGAGCCCTCCATGCATAGTCTGATGCATCTGTTGTTAGGGTTTGGGTGGCAGGGCGTGGTGTGAAAGGTAGTCCCTTGTTTTGGTGGCAGGCCTCTGCCCACCAAAGGAACTCTAGACGTAGGCAAGGTATGATATAAATCATTGTTTCTAGGCTGTGAGAATGTTGACTCCATAGGCTTTTTAGATACCATGGTAGTTTCCTCATATGCAGTCTTGCATATGGAATTAGAAGAATGCAGGAGGCCATGAACCCCAAGGCTTGAAGTATTTGTCTTGCAGATAGCAGAGTTTTTGTGGCCACTTGTTTGAAGTAGGCTGTCAAATTAATTTGTTTTTCTGGCATGAGGTAAGCCATCTGGGAAGTTGTATTCAAGCTTACTCCCAGGAAAGTAATTTGCTGACAGGGTACCAGTTGTGATTTATTTTCGTTTATGGTGTACCCCAGACGAGTAAGAACCCTTTTTACAAAGGCCAGATGATTTAAAAGTATGTCCTGGCTTTCTGCCTGAATCAGACAATCATCCAGGTATGGGTATATTTGAATACTTCTTTGCCTGCAAAATGCAATAACTGGAGCTAGGCACTTTGTGAATACACTGGGCGCAGTAGATAAGACAAAGGGCAATGCAGAGAACTGATAGTGCGTGCAGCCTGCTTTGAAGCGTAGGTATCTTCTGCAAGATTCCCTGATTGGGATGTGCAGGTATGCTTCTTTTAAATCTAGTGTTGCCAACCAGGCGTCTTTGCCTAGCATATGAAGTAATTGGTGAAGAGTCAGCATCTTGAATTTTGGAATCTCCAGAAAGGTGTTTAGAGTAGACAGGTCCAGGATAGGAAGCCATGATTTGTCTTTTCTGGGTACAAGGAAAAGTCTTGAGTAGAAACTTTGTCCCTTTTCCTCTTCTGGTACCAGTTGAATAGCCCCCACGCTTAAGAGAGAAAGTACTTGTTTTTGAGCCTCTGCCCACTGATTTGGGGGTAGATCTGGCCACCCGTTTGGCATTGGCAACGTGTGGAAGTGAAATCTGTATCCCAGGGACACTATATTTAAAACCCATTTGTCCTGGGTAATGAGTTCCCAGTTCTTTGCATGAAGAGCAATCTTGCCCCCCAAAGGGGCAGTCAAAAGATAAGTGCTTGGAAATTTTAAAAGGAAGTCATTGAGACCGTTTACCATAGGGGGAGTCTTGTTATTCCCAGACTTGGAAGTGGAGGCCCCCCACTGCTTAGTTCTGCGAGTCCCCTGGGACTGAAAAGTACAGTTTTTGTACCCACTATAAATGATGTTGTAGATGATCCATTGCTGCAGTCCCCTTACACTTGTGATCCGCTGTCCTCGGTTCGGCCCATTATCAAAGTATAAACTGATGGTCAAGCGCGGGTTGACGCACTGTCAGCGAGGGTACTGGCCACGCATGACACGAATGCTATCCTATCTTTTTCTCCCCCTTCTTGCCCAGCAGACCCAGAAAATAAAAAAAAAAACAAGGTCAAAAAAAAATCACAACCAAACAACCAACCAATAACTATATGTACAATATATACACAATATATACAATATACAACCCAACCCACAGCAACCACACACACAACCAGAGGGGAAGGAGGGAGGGACTACAGAAATGTGGATGTGCAGCACATAACATCTACATTTATGGTAGGTACATTGCTGTACTAACATCACTTGGGTAGCTCTCCAAAGTAGAGTAGCTAAGGGAGAACTTTAACTACAGGGAAAAGCAGGAGGTAAGGAGGATGGCTAACTACAGCAGCTGCAAAGCAGCCCTGCAAAACTGCCCCTGAAAGTGGCAAAAAATGCCTGAGCTTAGAGTAAAAGAAAAAGTATAAGGGAAAGAGAGTACCTTGCCCAAAAAGCTGCTCCCAAAAAAAAAAAAATGGCTAGCCTCAAAAGTGGCTCAGTGGCATCAGCCCCAGCTGCCATAGTCCTATGGGATCTGGGAATAATAGAAAGCAATGCAAAGAATAACAAACAGAAAACAGTTTGTTTTGACACAGGCTTTGTTTTGAGAACTTCACTGCCTGAGAACCTGAAACTGTAAAGACACTCAACAAAAGAAAAGCTGAACCTGCTGATTCTGTAACTGAATACTCCAACAGTAACCAACAAATAAAAACCCTTTTGTGCTTGGATTTGCATTTTGCAAATTTTTTTAAAAGTATTTAAAAAGCCAGCAAAAAAAAAGGCCAAACTAGTAACCTTTGGTTTAAAGCCACACTAGAAACCACCTTGAACATGGAGGGAAGGATTGTCAAAATACTATACTGGCAACCGGAAAATCAAAGAAGATTCAAGCAAACCCTTCGCAGAGAAATGGAGCAAAACCAAAAGCAGAGGTTCCATGATAAATATTTCAACTCAGCAATAAGAGCAGGCTACCCAGAAGCGTGTAAGCCGTGCTCTCCAAAACAAAGATCCCAGTAGGAGCTCACAAAATTCGGTGGGGGTATATATTCTCTCTTTCATCTGGGCTTTATCTTGCTGAAAAGAAAACAATGGTGGAAAACAATGAGAAATAGTGAAGGGTTGCAAGTAATAACTTGAATAAAAAGAGAAGAGAAAAAAGAAAAAGAAACCTCAGTAAGAATGGAAGAGCCACACACTAAGAAGAACACAAAAGCTCAATCATTTGCTGCAATCTGCAAACAAAAAAAAAACCATTTCCATTTGAAACTTTGGCTTTTGTATACTGGCCTTACCTCTTGCAAAAAGCTTTTCTTTCACTTTCAAAACCAAGGAGGCCTACTAGGCTTCAAAAACAGAATATGCCAGGCCAGTAGGCGCAGAGTGAAGCTTGATGATGCCTAGCAAATGGCTGCCCCTCCTGTGCAATGCATGTACAGGTGTGGAATCGGGCCTGAAGGCCACCGTACTTCAGTGGAAGAATGGGTAGACAGGGTTGTTGAGGAGCACAGAGCTATTAAAATGGATCCTCCTGTTGTCCTGAGCCTGACCTTCGACCTTACAATTGGGAGGAGAGGAGAGGGGGGAGGGTAGCACAGCACATGTGAGCCAATTGAAAGAAAAAGAAAAGGATCTCCACTCAAGGATGTTCCAAACCTGGCAAAACCTTGGTTACTGATGGCAGCGAATGGGGTTTAGTGGAGAGGATCTTCTGGAGTTCCTGACAACCATGTCAACTGTCAGATTCATAGAGGATCCAATTTCCACCGTGGGGATCCATCCAATTGCACTCAATCATCTGCTATATGAGTCTGTGCTCCTGGCAAAACCAACCTTTGCCTGATTGAAAGAGAACTGAGTCCAGTCTCCCACAATTTGTTGCCTGCAGTTGATAGCATAAGAATGCTCTTGCTTGTGTTTGTTTTGTTATTGATGTACTCTTTTGTTGTTTACAACACCACATGACCTGGAAGAAGTCTGGAAGAAAATCTGTAATTCCTTGAAACCTGATAAACTTGACTGCATCATCCTCAATGTTGTGTGTATGTATCTGTTGTATTGTTTGTGGCCACTTTGTTTTGTATGAGAAGCCCTGAAAGATTTGAGCTGAGGCATTTGTCTTGAAATCTGACTCCGGCCTGGCCGGTCACAGAGTGGGCTGGTCACAGAATTCTGCTTCCCACTGTGACATTCTGTTTGAATGCAAGGTAAATTTTGAATGATATGCGGATATCCTTTAGATCCTGTGCTCCAGATCATGGTAGTGTTACCATTGTAGTTTCTCATCATATGCAGTTTGGGGCTGGACCCACACAGATACAGATGGGAAGCACTGGAATGCTGAAGGCTTGTCTGTCCATGCAGTCGGCAGACTGTCTGACAGTCATGAGATAAAGGATGATAGTTGAAAGAGTTTTTCTGTTGAGAAAACTAAAAGGATGTTGTGGGATATCTCACCGAGGTTAAAGTCTTAGCATGTCTAGAGAGGGTACTAGAGAGGACTTTCACACATCCACAGAATACCCAGAAGAAGGGAATTCATCATCTTAGCACTTCACACACATGAAGTTAATGATGAAGAAGCTCTTCCTTCCTTTGAAGCAGAATTAGGCAAGGATAGATCTAGTTTCCCCCTTTGTATCTGAAGAGTCTGAACAAAGCTAACAACACTCTCTGAACTTTGGTAGATAAGAGGAAAGCAATGCAGAACTAACTGGCATAGCAGAGAGAAGCAGAAATGAGAAGTCTTTCTGCAACTGAAGAGCTAGGGGTAACACCCTGCTGCTAAAACCCTGGCCTGCCCCTGGGAGAAGCCTTTGAAACAGAGGGAGAGGCCCTAGCTAGGAAGGGAGGGAGGGGATAGTAGTAAAGAGAAGCCCTCTGCCTGACTCCTGAGAGGCCACATCTTGCAATAATTGCTCACCCTGACTGAGACAGAACAGAAACCAAAGTGACCGGCCCAACACACACCCCACCTCAAGAACAAAAGAGTGAAGGTCCGCACCTTCTAGCCCTCCTTTTAGGGCTTAACTGCTTAACCCCCTTGAAGAGTCGGAAGGAAAGGCCGGACGGGCATTTTATAGTTGCACCGCCCAATAAAGACCAACCTTCAATCTTTTGTTCTTTTTATAAACTCCTTTTATTTGCGACCAGCCAACAAGCCACAAGTGCTCAGGCCCTAAGCAACTATACACAAGGTATACAATAAAGTATGATAATCTCTATGTCTAGAAATGCAATTTATAATGCAATTATTAACTTTTTCTGACATGAGGCAACGAAAAAGGCAAGATAAAACTAAAATATTCTCAACGGGTAAATAACTGGTCTGAAACCTGTATGAAAAAAAGCCAAAAAAATCTGCAACGCCAACAATGCTATGCATGTTGCTCTGCATCGAAAAAAGACTGAGGATATAGCGTTGGTCGCTGTGTACTGACCGTACGTTGTCGCTGTGATGTCAGTACGCCCTGACCGATGTCAGCCTTATATTTTATATTTCCGACGGGCCGACGACCGAGGACTGCGGACTACCGAGATGTAAGGACTACAGAAGAAGAACATCCTGGGGTTTTTGCTGTGTCTGGGTTTGGCTTGAGAAGACCTGGAAGTGGCTGAATAGGACCAATTCTTAGAGGGCCAGTGCCTACTAAATCTAGGAGGCTAAACTTGTAAAAAAAATCTTTAACAGTTTGCATAGATTTAGCTTTATCTTCCATCTTTTTAAGAACTTCTTCAGCCTTGTTGCCAAACAGGCGGTCCTGATTTAAAGGAGCATCCAACAATCAAAACCACATTGCAAAGTATGTTTTCCAACTTGTTCAGCAGAATGCATTAAGTCCTGTAAATCTTTATTTTCCACACAGTCAGGAATCAACATCATTTTCTGTTTAAGCAATCCAATGACATGTTGCTGATATTTTAACATATGAAATTGGCAGTTTAAAGCTCTAATGGCCAAGGTTGTTGAAGTGTAAACCTTTTTATCCCATCTATCTAGCGGCCTGGAGTCTCTATCAGAAGGGGTAGGATTTTTAGCAGTAGAAGCCTTAATGCCCTTGGGCCCCTGTGAAATAGTATCTGGATCTGCAATCGTATTTTTGAAAAGGAACTTGTGGGACTCAGGGACCCTATAGTATCTGTCAGGTTTACTGGGAGCAGGAGGCAGGGAATCAGGGGCCAAACTGGATTCTGAGAAAGCATCATCAACAATGTCTAGTACAGGAGGAATAGCCAAAGGCCTATGCTGAGGTAGGAGAAGGAAGTCCCTAAGCCTCATTTTTTGAATCAGACAGTTCCTGGCTTTCCCAGTGAAAATGCTCCTTTAGAGTATGTAAGGTTTCCCCAAAAAAAAATCCTCAGGAGGGGAAGCAGAGGGGAATACAGTCTTCTGCATCAGAATACTCATAAGTAGGTAAGGACAAATCCAGGTCATCAGAAGAGTCAGAAAAACAGAATCCTGATCAGAAGATTCATTAGTCAAGCTCAGCGCTAGGCCTCTTAGAAGGGGGGGTTGGCTACCCCTGATTAGAGTTATTAGATCTTCAGCCATTTTTATCATTTGTTTTTTAGGCATAGAGGCCTGAGCATGTGGCCTAGGCATTGTTTTTTTAGACATGGATTGAGATTTAGGCCTTAGTAATGAAGGAGGCATCGATTTAATATGCAAGTCCGTAAGCCTGAATACACCCTCAGAAGCCGGTGCCTGCACAGCGGCTCTGGACCCATCCAAGGTAGAGACATCCGCGGGTTCCATAGTTGAAGTATCTCGCGGCATACCGGACTATGAATGGGTCTCAGTAGAGGCCTGTGAATCAGAAGTAGCGGGTATCAGGGGCTGCGAAAGGGCCTCACTGAGTACCGGCGAACTGGCGACTGGCTTAGGAGAAGCGTCGTCAGCAGTTTTGGACCTCTGCGGCCTGTCTCTGTCTTTATCTTTGCATTTTTCCAGAATCCCGGTAGTCTGATGGCTAACCGATGACATTTCCGGATTATTAAAGCAAGAACTGAAATATTTAGAGGCAAAAATATACCAACAATGGATAGTGCGCAGATTAAATAAAGCACAAAACTGACAGCAAGGTATGTCTTGGTCAGGGCTTAGGCATGGAATACAGTACGAATGAAAATCGTTATGAGGTATTTGCTTAACACAAGTAATGCAATTATTAACTTTTACTGATATCGGTAATGAGCAAGAAAAAGTTTCCCCAACGGGGTACTTAGCTTTTAGTTGAAGACGTCGGTTCTGAAACTCGAAAACGAAAATTTCAGGAGTCAGCCGACCGGCACTTGCGAACTGCTTCTGCTTCGGGCACCGCATGGCAAGAAAGACTGATGTAATGGCGTCGGCTGCATGTTTTATACTCCTGACAACCTGACGTCATGGAAGAAGGGACAGCAACCAATGCAGGTCCCAAAACTTTGGTAATCAGGCCGACTGAGGGCAACCTGCAAGCAGATTACCCAAATGTAATGACTGCAACAGTGAAACATGAAAAACATCTGGCAATTTAAAGCCCTGAGAGCAAGAGTTGCAGAGGTATATACCTTCTTAACCCCATCTGTCTAGAGCCCTAGAATCCCTGTCCGAAGGGGTAGGTTTTTGGCTGTAGAAGCCTTAATACCTTTAGGTCCCTGGGAAATGGTCTCTGGATCTGCAGTGGGATTTTTAAAGAGAAATTTGTGAGTTAGGTACTCTGTAGTATCTGTCAGGCTTTCTAGGAGCAGGTGGTAAAGTATCAGGAGTAAGGCTGGATTCCATGAAGACATCATCTACAATATCCAGGACAGGAGGAACAGCTAGAGGCCTATGCTGAGGCAGTTCTAAAAATTCCCCGAGTCTCTTTTTGGACTGTGGGTAGTCCTAGCATTCACAGCAGAAATGCTCTCTTAGAGTATGCAAGGTTTCACCGAAAAAAGGTCCTCGGGGGGGGGGGGGGGCTGAGGAAATTGACTCCTCTGCATCTGAGTCCTCATAGGTAGATAAGGGTATGTCCTTGTAATCACAGGGGTCAGTGTCATCAGACACATATGTTCATAGGTAGGTACTAAGCTATCTGCCCGAAGGCATTTATAAGCCTAGCCAGAATGTGTTGGCTTTCGCCGCCCCCCTTAGATTAGTTCCCTGTGCCTCTGTCCAGCAGAGCCATTGAAGTGATCTCTGGGGTAAACTTTCTGTTTCCTATCCACTCGTCAAGGTTTCTCTTGAAGAGGGTTAGCGAGGAGCTCTGCCTAATGTAGATTAGAATCTTGTTTCAGAGCATGGGAAGTCTCTGGGATAGGAATGTATCCCTCCAGCACGTCCTATTTATTGTTGTGGTGAGGTTTAGATCCCTGGAGCATGTGGCTCAAGGGGATATGGTTTTCTTTAGGTGGAGCATGTCCATCAATTCTGGGTTGGACATGGCCCTGCATGTCAGGCAGAGATCACCTCTGAGTAGGCAGTATGCAGCCGAGTACAGCTGGAGTTTCTTCAGTCGAGCTCCATAGGGCATCTGCTTGAGGCCAGTGATCCTCTTGGTGAGGTACTTCTGTGGTCTTTCCAGTTGTTGCAGGTGTCTTGTAAGGTATATCCCAAATGGGGCATTGTACTGTATGATGGGTCTGATGAGTGATGCGTAGAGGGGCCCAATTACCTCTTTCGGTCTGGATGCAAACCTTTTTGTGATTAGGTGGGCCACATAGGATTTTCTAACCACTTTGGCAAAGTGATTATCAAAGGAGATGTTACTATCTACTTGCGTCCCCAGATCCCTTATTATGTCTTCCGTATTTAGGGGGCTACCACCTATGTGGTAGTTTGTGGGAACTTTGTTTTTACCAAAGGGGATGACTATGCACTTTATGGCATTTAGCTTGAGGCCATGGTTTTGACACCAGGTATCTGTCTCAGTGAGACCCTTTTGGAGGATGTCTGTGCCAGCCGAAGAGTCATTTATAGCTCCTAGTTTGCAGTCTTTTACGAACTTGGTCAGCCATAGTCCTCCTGTGCTTGTTTGTACCGCTGAGAAGTATATGCCGAACAGGAGGGGTCCTAGGACTGTACCCTGGGGAACACCACTTGTAACCAGTTTAGAGTCAGACCTAGCTCCCGCAACTCTTACATGTGAGTTCTGGCCGTGAGGCAGTTGGCAACTCATCTCGTGACATAGAGGTTTATGTTCAGGCTGGTGAGCTTGTCTAAAATACCTGAGTGGGGAATGGTGTTGAAGGCCTTTCCGAGGTCTGGGTAGGCTGTGTGGACCACCTTTCCCTCGTCTACAGCCTTGGTAACGGTCTCAAAGAAGTCCACCAGGTTTAGGAGGCATGATCTGGGTAGGGTCCAGTGTTTGGAGGTTCCCAATGTCTCTGTTAATGAGATACATGATGATTCCCTCCACAGCTTTGCAGACCAAGCTAGTCAGGCTTACAGGGAGATAGTTCCCAGGGTCCGTTGTGGCTCCACCTTTGTGGGGCAGAATAGCCGTTGCTGTGCGCCACTCTGTGGGCATGTAGCCTATGGAGAGGCTAAGTTTAAACAGTGTGTTTAGGTGATTGGTTAGTTCATCTTTGAGCTCATGTAGGATGCAACCTGGGACACCGTCCAGGTCCCACTAATGCTGTGTTTTTGGCTTTGGAGAGGACTGTTTTAACCTGAGTGTCTGTGATTTCAGGGGCACTACATTCTTCTGGTATAGTTCATAGGTAGGTACTAGACTACTGGCCCTAGGGCCTATATAAGCCTAGCCAAAAAGGTACCTTGGCTTTCCTGTGCCCCTGTCGAGCAGAGCCAAAGAAGAGATCCCCGGGGCGAATTTACTATTTCCATCCAATCATCAAGATTTTTCTTGAAGAGTGCTAATGAGGAGCTCTGTTTGACATAGATAGGTAGTCTGTTCCAGGGTATGGGAAGTCTCTGGGACAGGAATCTATCCCTCCAGCATGTTCTGTTTATTGTGGTGACAAGGTTTAGGTCCCTACAGCGTGTAGTTTGTAGGGATTGGGATTTCTTTAAGTGGAGCATGTCCAGCAGCTCTGGGTTTGACATAGCTTTGTATGTTAGGCAGAGATCGCCTCTGAGTAGGCGATATGCGAAGGAGTAAAGTTGGAGTTTTTTGACACGGTCTGCATAGGGTATCTGTTTGAGGCCAGTAATCCTCTTTGTGAGGTATTTTTGTGGCCTCTCCAGTTGTTGTAGATGTCTTGTGAGGTACATACCAAAAGGGGCGCTGTACTGTATAATGGGTCTAATGAGTGATGAGTAGAGGGGAACAATGACCTCTTTTTTTCTGGATGTGAAACCTTTTGTGATGAGTGTGCCACATAAAAGGATTTTCTGACCACTGTGGCGATGTGATTATCAAAGGAGAGACTACTGTCCACCTGTGTCCCAAAGTCTGTTATCACACTTTCGGTGTTAAGTAAACTACCACCTATGTGGTAGTTCAAGGGTACAGAGTTTTTACCAAAAGAGATGACAATGCACTTTTTGGCACTGAGCTTCAGGCCAGGCACCAGGCATCTGTCTCAGTGAGGCCCTTTTGTAGGATGTCCACATCATTAGGAGTTTCAGTTATGGCTCCCAGTTTGCAGTCATCTGCAAACTTCGTTAGCCAAAGACCTTCTGTGTTAGCCTGTACTTCAGAGAAGTTTATGTCAAACAGGAGAGGACCCACAACTGAACCCTGTGGTACTCCACTTGTCACTGGTCTGAAGTCAGATTTGGAGTCTACTTTCACAGTGTGGGTTCTGTCCGTGAGCCAGTTGGCAACCCATCTTGTGACATAGGGATTTATACCTAGCTTAGTTAGTTTATTTATAATTCCAGAGTAGGGGATGGTATCAAAAGCCTTGGCGAGATCTAGATAGGCTGTGTAAACCACCTTACCCTCATCTATGGCTTTGGTGACCGCTTCAAAGAAGTTTATCAGGTTTAGGAGACATGATCTGCCTTTTACAAACCCAAACTGGGTGGGGTCCAGAGTTTGGAGATGATCAATGTCTTTGGTTTATGAGTTCCATGATGATACGCTCCATGGCCTTGCAGACCAGGCTCGTCAGGCTAATGGGGCGGTAGTAACCGGGGTCCGTCGTGGCTCCCCTTTTGTGGAGTGGGATAACCATTGCAGTGCGCCATTCAGTGGGCACAAAGCCTGAGGTGAGGCTATGATTGAACATGGTACTTAGGTGGGGTGCCAGTTTGTTCTATAGTTGGTGTAGAACACAGCCTGGGATATTGTCAGGTCCCATGGATGTTGTGTTCTTGTCTTTGGAGAGTGTGTTTTTTTACCTGTGCAGCCGTGATTACAGGAACTTTGCATTCTTCCGGTATAGAGATGGGCCCTCTAGGGGGTGGGAGGGGGGTAAAATTAGCACCGAACCTATCTGCCAGGATGTTGGCAATATCAGTTGGTTCTGTATCTTTAGTGCCATTGTGCTGTAACTCAGAGCAGATCAGATTGTTGCCATTATGGGCCCTTTTGGAGGTGAGAGGGGGGTGAAGTTTGCACTGAAACTGTCTGCCAGGATGTTGGCTATATTGGTGAGTTCAGTGTATTTTGTGCCATTCTGCACTAACTCCGAGCAGATCTGAGAATTGCCACTTAGATTCTTGACATAGCTAAAGAATGCCTTGTGGTTATCTTTGGAGTCCATGGCAATTTTTCTTTCAAAGCTAGACTTGGATGATTTTATGAGGGAATGCAGTTTCTTGCTGATACTAATCAGGGATGTCCTTCCCTTCTTGGGATTTTACTCTTTTCTGTACTAGTTTCCTCCTTCTACTGTATAGCTTGTTTATGGCAGGGGTCCACCAGCTTTTTCTTGGAGGAGTGAGTCTTGGTTTTGTTTGGGATAGCACGCTCCATTCATTCTTGTAGGTGCCAGTAGAGTGCATTAGTAAAGGATTTTGCAGCTTGGACAGCATTATCCTTTAGCATGGAGGATTTCAAACTTCCCACCTCAGTCTTAAGTAACGTGAAGTTTGCTTTTGAAATGTTTTTCATGGTGGTTTCTTTGACCGGTGGTGGTGGCGGAATGTGGATATCCAGAGTGATTAGTTTATGGTCAGACCTAAACAGTGAGGGGTTGACTTCCGGTGTAGAACACCAGTCGCCCATGTTGGTGATGAGCAGGTCCAATATGTTGTCATAGCTGATGGGGGTGTTGACCAGCTGATCCAGGGTGCTTGAGTTTATAAA
This sequence comes from Protopterus annectens, assembly GCF_019279795.1. Lineage (NCBI taxonomy): Eukaryota > Metazoa > Chordata > Ceratodontiformes > Protopteridae > Protopterus > Protopterus annectens. Next base: position 628,130,938 of record NC_056747.1, read on the forward strand.
TTCTAGGAAATGTTGGGCAAGGGAGTTTGTACTTGAGTAGTTATCCCAGTTAATGTTTGGGTAATTGAAATCACCCAATATCAGGGTGTTGGTAGGACCTTTATGTTTCCCAGTGTTTCCAGGAATGTGGAGTGGGGGTCCTGGGACATGGTGGGTGATATGTAGCAAGCTATAATTTGAATAGCAGTTTTGCCTGTTGTTAGTTGCACGTGGATGAACTCTGAAGCATCGTGCTGTGCTACTAACCTGGAGGTGTGGGTATCCTTGATGAATATGGATACTCCCCACACCTTTTGTATTTCAGTCTGGGTTTTGTGGCCAAAATGTATGGTATGAGTTGTAGCCTGGCAGTGCTGGGGTGCTTTCTGGAGCCTTACACCAGGTTTCTGTTACTGCACATATATCGATTTTCTCCATACTGAGGAGTGCCTCGAGTGCGTGCATTTTGAGGTTTAGACTTCTGGCATTGAGTAGCATTACCCTCAGTTTTTTGTTACTTGTGCTATTTACGGCTGTGGGTTTGTCTTTTGAGCCTTGCCTAAAAAAGGCACTATGGGGGTGTGGCAAGAGCCATGGCCAGTATTCGAAAGCCTAAGGGTGACAGGTGCAGGCCGTCTCTAACGAAGCAGCATGGCTTGTCGAGCATGTCATCCCAGGCTGACAGACACTGGATCCCCTATGAATGACACCAGAAGCTTAGCCAATTGTTGAAACTGATAATTTTTTTCTCTATACCGTGGTATCATTCTTGGTGAGGGCAGGATGCTACTCAGGGTCAGGGTCATACCAGCCTGGGCTACATGATCAGAAAGCTCCTCCATGTCTCTTTTCATGTAGTCCAGGGAGGTACGGCTCAGGTCATTCACACCAACATGGACAATGACAGAGTCATATTTGTACTTGTTCTGGAGTGACCTGAGTGCTTGTGTTATGTGGCGGATCCTGGCACCTGACAGGCAGTTAACAGTAACCTTCTCCTTGTTCCGCCTAGTGAGTGGGAAGTCAGTGTGTCTGACTATAGAGTCACCTATTACTAGTGTGTTGGGTATGTTATTTTGCCTTAAGGGATCTGATTGCGTGGCACACTGGTTTTGTGAAGTATGTGTTTTGTGGTTTGTGTTGGGGGGTTGGAGGTTACTTGGATGTCGGCTTTGGAGGTCTCTGTTGCTTTTGCAGATTTTTATTTAGAGCCTCTGAGTATGTGTTTTTGTATTTATGTGTGTTTTTTGCCGGTGCTGGTTTCATAGGTCTATGTGAGACTGGTGGTGTGATGCAAGTAATTCCCTTTTCCTCTTGACTGCCTGGTCCAGTCTTGGGTTGAGAGAGTTTAGCCTCCAGTTTGGCTGTATAATTGCACCTCTCGCATGTATTAGTGTTTGGTGGAAGGAGGAAAGAGTTGTCTGTGTACATGAGGCAGTTGTAACATTGCCTCAAAATGCCCAGATTCACCAGTTGGACTGGAGTGTACACCTGAAACTGCCCTTTGGATATGCCTGGATAGGTACAGTGAACTGTTTTACTGATTGGCTGTTAAGGTCGAATAGAGAGCCTTGTCCTTCTCGACAGTATAGGGGGGTCTAGTGCTAAGGTTTATTAGTGCTTGCAATGAGTTTTGAGCAAGTGCCGGGATGAGAAGTGAATGGTTTGAGTGCTTAAGTTGAAAGTTTGTCTAGTTCCAAGGGAAAAATTGAAGAGAAGACTTTGTGGAGCTGGGAATAGTTATACCCTAGCTAACTGGCACTGCCAGGCGCACAAATACGGGTTTTATAGCAGGGAAATGAAAAGATAGAAATTAGCCCAAAATGGCCAATAAACTACTAATATTTGGGCTGAAACCACTCCTCCAGGGACAGATAGGCTGCTCAAAGCTCCCTCTCTCACAGTGAACAGAGAAACTTCCTTCTATCCAAGTAAGGTATGGGCAAACACAGCAACTTGTAACACAGCCCTGAATTCAGCACTAACCTAAAAAATGGACTATACTAGCTTAGAAAGGTGGGAAAACAAGTATATATTTTTTTTTTCAGAAAATAAAGCAGATACAATCAAAAAAGCACTTTAAATGCACAGAAATGGCTATCACTCGAGTGTGTAGCCTACAACAGTTAAACAGGTAATTTAAACACAAAAACGACTTTGTTAAAGTGCAGGCAGTAAAATAAGTATAATATGTAGCTGAAACAAGCTTTGTAAATCACAGAAACTCTAGAAAATCGGCATTTTAGGCAGAATTAGCTAAAGGCAGCAAGAAAATGCAGAAAAATGATACTTAATCACTGCGAAGTCTCTCTTTTATCTCTCTCTGTTGCTGTAGAACTCTACAGGGCACCAGGCAGGAGCTTGCTGAGCTGTATACTCATGGTCTGAAGAATCTGAAGGAAAATCAATTCTTTGTCTTTCAAAGGGGGAAAGCTGGCTTCCCCTAATTAAAGTAATAAGGACTTCAGCCATTCTAACCATTTGTTTCTGTGGCATGGGAGCTTGAGAACGTGCTTTGGTCATCGGTTTCCTAGGCGTAATGCGAACTCTGAGCCTGAGAAATTCAGTAGATTTAGTCATTAACGAAGTAGTCGGTTTAATACGAACATCGGAAGGTCTGAATACATCCTCAGAAGCCGGTGCCTGCACAGTATCTCCAGACCCATCCAAGGTAGAGACATCCGCAGGTTCCATAGTCAAAGAAGCATCTCGTGGCATACCGGACTCCGAATGGGTCTCAGTAGAGGCTTGCAAATCTGCAGAAGCATGTAACAGGGACTGCGAAAGCGCCTCACTGAGTACCTGTGGACGGGCGACTAGCTTAACGGAAGTGTCGTCGGCAGTTTTGGACCTATGTGGTCTGCCTCTGTCTTTATCTTTGCGTTTTTTCGGAAGGTTGGTAGTCGGACGGCTTACCGACGCCATTTCGAAATACAGAGAATGAGCGCACAAGAATTTAGAGACAAAAATAGCACAACGATGAAAAGTTCGGGCATTGAACAAGGCACAAAACCGACAGCGTGGGACGAAGTGGTCTGGGCCTAAACAGATGAAGCAGTAAGAATGAAAATCTCTGTGAGGTATTTGCTTTCCACAGGCAAGACAATTGTTAACTTTTTCTGACATTGGTTAGAGCAAGAAAAAAGGATCACCAACGGGGTACGTAGCTTTAGAAGACTTCAGGTCTGAAACTCGAAAAACGAAAATTTCAGGTAGCTGCCGACTGGCACTTGCGAACCGCTTCGGGCTCCCGCGTGGCAAGAAAGGTGGGTGTAATGGCATCGGCTGCATGTTTTATACCCCTGACATCATGGATGAGGCAACAACAGCATCAGACGCAGAAATTCCAAGACTCTGGTATCCAGGCCAACTGAGAGCTACCTGCAGGCAGATAACCCAAGTGTGATGACTGCAACAGTGAAACATGAAGAACATCTGGCATAACACCAAGTCCTATGGGGAAAATCTCCATCCTTGACTCAAACTGAAACCAATAATCAAACAAAGGGTGGGGACAAAAGGAGTGGGAAACCTCATTTTCCCTGCAAGTCTCAAAGACAAGAGCCTTACAATCCTCCACCTCCAACAACTTCAAGTAAGGAATCATGCTCATTAGAGGCCTGAAACTAAGACAGACCAAGACCTATGGATGTCCCATTTCATGCAGACCTAGGATTTGCATATGAGAGGCAAAAAGTAACTAAAGGTAAGATCCTGTACCTGTGACTCAAGCTTCTACCAAAAATCTAGCAAGAGTTGTCGATAACTCATGCTTAGGCACCTGTCTCCACTGGAACTGACCAATCCTGCTGAACCTTGGGGAGTTTCAGGAGTAGAAACATCAGCAACCAGTGGCCCCAGTAAAAGACTGTGTGCCTTGACTGGCCACTCCCCAAAAAATAGGCGGCCCAAAGTCCAATCTACTCTATCAAAGGATGTGCATTACAAGCACCCTGAAATGCACCTCTATGGGTGGCAACTGTAAGCAGGCATCTCCTGGGTCTTTGGTCTACTACCATGAGGAAACTGAACAAGCTCAAAGTCCATCTTACTAAGGATGATCCTTATTCCTGTACAAGTCTGAATACCATGTAAGACACTACCTTGCCTCTAGAGGGCAAGACCTTGACTAGTCATTGAGCTAAGTCTCCAGACAAGAAACTCCAGCCTTTAATTAAATCAAGCCACGAGTGAGACTCTCCCATTAGTTCTACGAGAGCTTTCTTCTGCCGTCCAATGCAATATTTGGATGACTTTCAAATATCACAAACATCTCAGAAGAAATATGACCTATAAATACAGGACCTTTTACTGATGACAGTAAGAACTGAAATAAACTGTGCAAATGCAATGGGGAAAAATTAGAAGTTGCAGACAGTGAGTACTATAATTGGTCAATCTGTGTAATAATGGGTGTGTATCTGACCTTGAGCATGAGAATGTCAGAGAAAGGAAAAATGTCAGATTCTGACTAGTGGAAAAGATTAACAGAAACAAAATAACCATTACATTTGGCTCCATCATAAAATCCTTAGTGCTTGTGAAGATTGGGTGAAGATAGGTGAAGCCTGCCACCCTAGCCAGATAGTATTTTGTAGATAATTCTGTCATCTGTACATATGAATGTAAACCACAGGCTTGTTGTCTTAAATGGTAAAAATAGTGTTACTTGTGGAACTGAAAAAAATGTAACAACAGTGCACTCTGCTGAGCAAGTAAAGCATGTTGTGACCCTTTGATGTAAACACAGCTCCGGCCGGTCTAGATGAAGGAATTCTTGCTATTGTTTTAAGGCCAGAGTTAATGGCCAGAATTTGCATGCATAAATGTCGTTAAAAAGCATTCAGCATTTTTGTCTTGACCATCCAACTCCTCAGCACTGTCTTGCTCTACATGTATGTTTACCTTAGACTTGTGTTTTCTCTTAGAAATAGCTAGCTAGAAACTAGAAAGATTAGACTAAGTGTTTTTCTGTGGTGTCAGAACTGTACGACTGAATTATTTTAAGTATTTCTCTGTGATCACTGAACTCTGTAGTAAAAGTACTGTCATGTGCTTTGACTATTTGTTATTAAATATTTTAAACCCTTTCAACTGTGGCTGTTTTTGTAGAGATAATTTAAGGTCTTTAGAGTACTTGCGTGCCTTTGGTTAAATTGTACAATGCCACTCCAATAGCTTTAGCCCTGGGCTATACTACCAATTGGATAATAATATTGCACAGTAATAATTGGACACCCTTTTAAGGGCCTTTGAGTAGCTGATAAATACTCGTGGGTGGTGCCAACTGGTACTGCCATATATTCTGGGAAAAAGGAGCATAGCTGAAGAACCTGTGCCAGCCTTCCCCAGGAGTGTCTGTATGGTTGTATAAACTTTTCTCAAAGTGTGTGTGTGTGTGTGTGTGTGTGTGTGTGTGTGTGTGTGTGTGTGTGTGTGTGTGTGTGTGTGTCAGCTACTTGGGCATGGACACGAAGCACTGGTTGGACAAAGAGGGTGCTGGAGGTTTTAGACTGCCCACTAGGCTAAGATCTGGACCCTATAGTTGTGCCAGTGGGGAGTCTTATTGGGGACCTGGAGAGCAAGGGAGCGACCAGCCCCGGACTGACTGTGATCTCTGTGTGCTCTTAAGGGAAATTGTACTTTACTGTGTGTATTTGTTATCCTTTCCTCCTATGTGAGACACCTCTCACTGGTGTTAGTGGCGAGGACTGAGGCTCCCTGATCACTGGGCCAGGGCACAGGCGTCACAGTGCTAAAGACAATCCTGAAAGATTAAATGTGAAAGTCTGAAAACACAAATGAACAAAATTCAAACAATTGTAAAACTCTATGGTTAAATGACAGTAGAATAAAACAATGCTCACTCAGGAAATCAAGACTCACTGTGCACTTCAAAACCCAAACTCCCACTTTTGCTAAGTAATTTCACTGTAAGGTCACACCACCTCGAAGTAAAAGTAAACCATAAGAAAAGGTGTATTTAACCTTACTCAAGGATTTTGTGACCTTGAAATAGCAGTAACTACATAAGGGGTGGGCAGCTATTTGATAAAGATGGATAAAACCCTAGATACACCACTACAAATGAACAATGCTAGTTTTTTGGACTTGTGAGATTCACTCTAAATCCTCCCTAAACACAGTACTTAAAATACATTAACTGAACAAGTGACTACAAGTAACATCTGAAAAAACACCTGAACACCTACTCTAAAGGACAATGATTGAACATCTTATCTGTACACAATCATTCTGACAAGACTTATGACTTCACACTTTTAAGAAAAACTAAAAGTTATGCACTCACCATTATGACAGATCCATGTTGTCTGTCTCCATGTCATTCAACCTGTGGGACTTCAGATCTGACTTGGACCTGACACCAGCCAGTTTTAAAGCCTTTAGCCAGTCTGGCTCTGCCACCTTTACTCATAAGTCCCTGTTCCTCCATCAACTCTCCAGATCAAGTCTGCCCCAAGATTCAAGACATAATGATGCATTGTATCCAACTAACCCCCACCTCTTCCACAAATACAGGGAAAACCAAGTGGGAATATGAGACTATAGGCAAGTAGAATGAAAAAAAAACTGCTGTCCAGTCATCACAGAGGGAAAGAGTCACCACTCAACAAGAAGTTCGGGGCAAGAAAGTTGAACCAGATAGACAAAGACAACATGGATCTTTCATTATGGTAAGTACATAACCTTTCATATCAGATGTTGTCTGCTCTGTCGGCATTTAACTCGTGGGAGAGACTCCCCAGCCATGACAATTACTTAGGAGGAATTAAGGAAGGATATTTTCACAACACAGTAGAACCAACTGAAGTCCTGGACCTGGACTGAATGTCTAGCTTATAATGCGACACAAAATTGTAGTGGCCCAGCCAAGTAGCAGCAGCACAAATATCATCCATAGATGCTCTAGAAAGAAAAGCTCTGGGTATAGTGACAGCCCTAGCTGAATGACCTTTAGAATGTGTAGAAAAGTCTTGCTTTTCAAATATGCAAACAAAATACAATCTGAAAACCGCCTGGATAAAGTTACTTTAGACACAGGAAAGCCCATCCTGGATTTTGAAAAGGAGACAAAACAACTGGCTAGATTTCTTGAAAGACTTGGTAAAGTTCAGATAAAATCTTAGTTGCCTATGCACATCCAAACAATGCAAACGGTACTCACCTTTGTTGGAAAAATTGGTAAAAAACACAGGAAGATGAATGTTGCTGTTAAGGTTATTCTCAGAAGCTCCCTTAGGTAAAAAAAGAAGTATTTGTGCAAAGAAAAACCCTATCCTTATGAAACACTAAGTAAGGAGGGTAAGAATCAAGTGTTTTCAATTCCAAAACCCTTTAGGCAAACGTAATCGTCACGAAAACAAAGCTTTCCAAGACAACAGCTTCAAATCAGAGAAGGATGAAGGTTCTGAAGAAAGGCCAGCTAAAACCTGGAGAAAAAAAGGCAGATCCCAAAAACGGACCAGATCCCATACTGGTGGACAAAGAACAAAAACAGCTTTAAGAAAAGCCTTGGAAATCTTGAAAGAAGCCAAGAACATATATCTACCAATGTGAAAGTTTGAAATGGTCACTACCTACTGTATTTTGATATTAGATAAGCTAGAGCCTGAGCTGAAAAACCTAGCCAGAAAGTCCAAGGTGGACTCCAAGGGGAATAGAAGGGGTCAAATCTCTGAGCCTCTGCCCACAAAAAATCTCTGAAATTTACTAGTATACACTTTTCTAGTGGATTCTTTCTGAGAAGATGACTATATATACTGCCTGCAAAAGCTTGACATTCCTGGCCATTAAGGAAACTGGTCGAACCATGCAATCAACTTGAGGGACCGAAGACTGTGGGATCCAGCCTGGCTGGATGAGAGATCATCTGAAATGGTATCCAACACCCAAGGAGGTTCCTTCAGAAGAGGCCAAAGGAAGGGAAACCACACCTGGTGAGGCCAAAAGAAGGTGATGAGGATCACTGACGCTCTGTGATGGGCTGCTTTCTGAAGAAACTTCACTATCAGGGGAACTGGGGGATAAGCACAAAGTAGACTCGTGAGCGAAGCAAACATCACAGCAACCCTGGGTGCCTATCCCAGAGGTGGAACAATGATGTAATTAGTTATCGCACAGTGTTTGGACAGGGATTAAAGCAAGTTACAATACAGAGTGCCCCAGTGCCAAAAAATCCAAGCTGCCACTATCGGATTTAGGGACCAATCGTGAGGCAATAAGATGCTCCTGCTGAGGATGTGGGTCAGAATGTTGGACTTCTCAAGAATATACATTGCCACCAGAAACCACTTATAGGAGATTACACACTGCCAAACCCTCTTGGCCTCCCAACAAAGAGGGTAAAAACATATTCCCCTGTTTGAGATACTTCTGAGATACCAGACAGCCGACATTTTTTTCCATTTGTACAGCAATCACACCTCAGGGGAGATCATCCTGAAAAGCCTGCAATGCTAGCAGGCTCACTCTCATCTCCAGAATACTGATGTGAATTTCAGCCTCTGTGGAATACCAAGACCCTTGATCTGTCCTCCCTTTGAAATGCCCCCCACCCCAGGAAGGAGGTGTCTCTATTAAGTGTGGCTGAAGGAGAAGGAATTACAAACATTCTCAGTTGTACAACTAATGAGGACTATAACCATCACTGAATCTGCTCATGACAAGCTCTCATCAGTCATACAGGAAAATCCAATGGATATGTTAGGAGGAACCACTGAACGGCCATTGCAGGGTCCTGATATGACATCTGACTACACGGACCAGGCCTACTGAGGCTGCCATATGACCCAAAAGCCTTAGAAGTGCATGAGACAGAGGATTTGGAGTTGCAAACACTGCCATGGCCTGAGCTCGAAGACTGAAAACTCTCGAGCTCGGTGGCCTGGGAATTTGATGGACCTTGTTCATATGATACCTATGAACTCTAAGACTTGTACAGGATGAAGGCTCGATTTAGAGTAGATGACTGTAGTGCCTACGTTATTGCATAGTTGGAGCAAGGAAGACCTGGCCAAGATCAACAATGCCTTTGTGGGGATGGTAAGAAGCCAATTGGCAAGGTGTAGAAAGAACTGAAATCCATGTAGCTGGAGCCAGGCTGCGACCACTGCAGTGCACTTGGTGAACACCCATAGGGCTATGGTGAGACCAAATGATAGAGACCTGAACTGATAGCGATTGGCTTCCAACCAGAAGTGAAGGAACCTCCGAGAATGCCAATCTATCTTGATGTGATGGTAGGCGTCCTTGAGGTCTATCGAATACATCAAATCTTCCTCCTTCAGAAGAGGTAATATGGACTGCACTGTGACCATCTGGAATGTGGTCTTTTTGATGAATTGATTTAGCTTGCTTAGATCCAAGACATGTCTGAGGTCCTTTGTTTTCTATAGTACTACTAAAAATCTGAAATAGACCCCGGATCCTATCTGGTCTGATGGAACCACTTGAATGACTCCACTTGCAAGTAGCTTTTGGATCTCTGCTGCATAAAGTCTCTGATGTGGTAGAACATCTGGGAGACATTTTGGAACTTCTATAAAGGGAATGACATAATTCCTGCATATGACAACACCCAGACGTCTAATGGGATAGCCTCAAAGCTTTGAGATGGAGAGCTAGACAACCCCCAACTGCCTCCAGAGACAGGCAGTTGGGTAACTCTTCAGGATCGCTGAAAGGGCCTGAAAGAAAAAGCCCCATGGAAAGCCTGATTCTGTGGTCTGCCTCTGCCCTTTGGATAGCGTTCATTATGATCCTCCCTGCCCGCCCTACGAAGGAACGCTAAAGAGGAATGTCCTTGGAAGAGAATTGTCAGAAAAAGCCCCATGGAAACCTGAATCTGTGGTCTGCCTCTGCCCCTTGGATAGCATCCATTATGATTCTCCCTGCCCGCCCTCAGAAGGAACTCTCCAGAGGAATGTCCTTGGAAGAGAATTGTTATTTCCTGAAGAATTATCGCTTATCCCCTTTCTGATTCCTAAAGAAGGATAGCTGGGGGGGGTAGAAAAATTAACTCCAATGGCAGACATTGTTCCCCTCTTGTTCATAACTCATTAGTGTGTCCTTAACCTTGCATTCAAACAAAGAGGACCATCAAAAAGCATCTGTTGATGAAGGACACTTTGAAGCAATCCATAAAGTTGCACGACTGAATCCAGGCATGGCACCTCAAGGCAATACCGGAACCTGCTTCTCTGGACACTTCATTAGCCACATTAGAAATGAGTCTCATAAAAACACTGGCAATGGAAGTCAAGGTGTGTATCTGGAGACTGCTGTGTCTTGAAGGTGCTTAACACTTAAGAGGATCTCACTGAAACCTTGTCAAATGCAATTAGTAGTTAAGAGCCATCAAAGCAAAGGTGGATGAGGCATAGGATCACTTCCCTAACTGATCCAGTGCACAATACTCCCTGTTTGAGGGGTGAGGTTGAATCTAGGAGCTCTTCTCAGAAATCTCCTTTTTGGTGGCTGCCACCACCACAATGGCATCGACAGTTGGGCCTTCGCTCCAATGAGACCTGTCTTACTGGGGGGGGCAAGAACTTTGTCCAACTTCCTAGGAATAGATTCTGCTGTGTTTGGTTCTCTCCATGCTCTGGGATACCAGATCTAAGGGGGCATTCGGATATGGAATTGTGAGTTAGTTGAAGATCGAACAACAACACACAATTTACAGTCATCTACAAACTTAGTTAACCATAGGCCAGACATGCTGGCCTGAAGGCCTGAAAAATATATGCCACATAGAAGATGGCCTAAAGGTGAGCCCTGTGGTACACCACTGGTAACTCTTTTACTTTCACAAGTGACACCTGCTACTCTAACCACATGGGTCCTCTCAGACAACCAGTGTCAGCTATCCATCACATGATATAAGGATTTGTATTCAGATTTACAAGTCCATCAATAATGCTTGCATGGGGAATAGTGTCAAAGGCCTTGGCCCGGTCTAGACATGCTGTATGCACTGCATAACAACTATCCATTGCTTCAGTAACTTTTTCAAAGAAATTATCAAGGTTAATGAGGCAAGACCTTCTTTTGATAAAGCCAAATTGATGGGTTCAAGGGATAAGAGATTTTCAGAGTCCAGATTACTGAAGACTGAGATAATGCACTTCATAGCTTTACATATATGGCTAGTGAGACTAATGGGCACATATACATGTATATATATATATATATATATATATATATATATATATACATATACACAGTGGATATAAAAAGTTTATACACCCCTGTTAAAATGTCAGTTTTTTATGATATAAAAAATGAAACCACAATAAATCATTTCAAAACTTTTCCCATCTTTAATGTGACCTATAACCTGTACACTTCAATTAAAAAAATAAACAAATCTGTTAGGGGAAAAAATATAAAAAAATACAAAAATGTACAATACGATGGTTGCATGAGTGCACATACCCTTAAACTAATACTTTGTTGTGTGTGCACACCCTTAAACTAATAACTTTGTTGAAACACCTTTTGATTTAATTATAGCATTCAGTCTTCTTGGGAAGGAGTCTATCAGCATGGCACATCTTGATTTGGCAATATTTATCCACTCTTCCTTGAAAGGCGCTCCAAATCTGTCAGATTGCGAGGGCATCTGTTGTGCTCCACAGGTCACCCCACAGATTTTTTATTGGATTTAGGTCTGGGCTCTGGTTGGGCCATTCCAAAACTTTATTTTCTTCTGGTGAAGCCTTTCTTTTGTTGATTTGGATGTATGCTTGGGGTCATTGTCGTGTTGAAAGATGAAATTCCTCCTCATCTTCAGCTTTCTAGCAGATGCCTAAAGCTTTTGGGCCAGAAGTGACTGGTATTTGGAACTGTTTATAATTCCCTCCACCTTAACTAAAGCCCCAGTTCCAGCTGAAGAAAAGCAATTCCCAAAGCATGATACTGCCACCACCATGCCTCACTGTGGGGATGGTGCTCTTTTGGTGATGCAAAGTGTTGTTTTTGCACCAAACATACGTTTTGGAATTGTGGACAAAAAGTTCAACCTTGGTCTCATCAGACCATAACACATTTTCCCACATGCTTCTGGGAGACTTGGTGTATTGTTTTGCAAATTTTAGCCAGGCCTGGATGTTTTTGTGTGTAAGAAAAGGCTTCTGTCTTGCAACCCTACCCCATAGTCCAGACTTATGGAGAATATGGGAGATTGTTGCCAAATGTAGCACACAACCAGTACTTGCCAGAAATTCCTGCAGCTCCTGCAGTGTTGCTGTAGGTCTCTTGGCAGCCTCCCTGACCAGTTTCTGTCTCGCCTTTTCACCAATTTTGGAGGGGCATCCAGTTCTTTGCAACATCTCTGTTATCCCATATTTTCTCCACTTTCTGATGACTGTCTTCACTGTGTTCCATGGTATATCCAATGTTGTGGAAATGTTTTTGTACCCTTCTCCTGACTGATACCTTTCAACAATGAGATTCCTTTGACACTTTGTAAGCTCTCTGCGAACCATGGCTTTTGCTCTAGCAGGCAACTGAGTAAATGTCAGGAAAATCCTACTAGGACAGCTGAACTTTATTTGGGGTTAATCAAAGTCTCTTTAATTGATGGCAGGTGTGTACCCAAGAAGACTGAATGCTGCAATTAAATCAAAAGGTGCTTCAACAAAGTATTAGTTTAAGGGTCTGCACACACAACAAAGTATTAAGGGAGTGCACACTTATACAACCAGCGTATTGTACGTTTTTTATTTTTTATATTTCCCCCCCCCCCCAAGAGATTTGTTTGTTTTTCAATTGAATTGTACAGGTTATAGATCACATTAAAGGTGGGGAAAGTTTTGAAATGATTTATTGTGGTCTTATTTTTTTATATTCCCAAAACTTGGCATTTTAAAAGGGGTGTGCAAACTTTTTATATCCACTGTATAAAGTGTGTGTGTGTGTGTGTGTGTGTGTGTGTGTGTGTGTGTGTGTGTGTGTGTGTGTGTGTGTGCATGTGCAGATGTGTATATATACACACACACACACATATATATATATATATATATATATATAAAACCCATATAACCTTGCATCTTGACATAAGTCATACCTACAAATAGTACTAGCTATGTTCAAAGCCTAGGTTTTGTTGTCAAGGTGTAACAAATTTGCATATTCTTATGTAAACTACATTTTTTTACTTTACACTCTACTGATTATTGTAATGTGTGCATCAAAATTTACTGTTACTCATGGAGCTTTTCTCCCCAGGCCTCTGCTGAAAAAGGACCTGTGCCCAGTCGGACTTTCCTTTCATTCAGTTATTTATTTCAATATTCTACTTTTACTGTTATGAAATTATTAGAAAACACACTTTATTCATCCTCCACCCCTCTATCTCTCTCTCTCCCAGTCATCTGCTGGAATGCAACACATATTTTCTGCCTAAGCAGCTGATTGAAGCAGGGCCCTTTCTTGAGGACCTTTCAGTTTATCCTTTCATATTTGGCATTTTTCTTAGAAGTTCTATACAGTGGTGCACTCTCTGGTGTCACATACTGAATTGTGGCAACACATGTTAAATCCTGTACCAATCAGTTCAAGTCTTGCAACACAAGCAAAACAGTGATCAGACAAATATTCTGCTTATAAGGATACATAAATATACACCTGCGCAAATGAAATTCCAAAAGCAGCTGCTGGATGGAGAGCTGCCTAAAATGGGAAATGGGACTGTAAGAGGATAATTATGACCAACAGAGGAGGGTCACCTCAAAGGTAATCTGATATAATAAGAATGCATCTGTTACATTTAACATCAGGAACCCACCTTGGTGGGTTTAGAATCCCAAGCAGTACAACCACCTGGGAGAAATAAGCCTGAGGACAGCCAAATGAATAGCCAAGAAGTTAAAATTCTAAAATTCAGAGGTACAAACAGATTGGACTGCAGAAGTTCAGGACAAGCAATAATGCCTGCAAAAGGTACAATCTGGCAATCAACTGGCTACTGCACAAACAAATCCAATGTTGACATTTTTTTTGAAGCAAGCACTGGAAAAAGACACTGCCCTGGTAGAGTGACCTCAGAAAACTGTACTTCCCAATAAAAGTTCACCATCTGGTGGCAAAATACAGTGCAGTTTATTTTAGCAATTGCTGACCCCTCCCTTCACTGAGGTGAGGCAAACAAACAGTTGTATTTTCCTAAATGCATTCATTCTCTTTTAGAGAACCTGCACTGACAATGCATATCCAGGATGGGAAAAGCTCATCTGTACCTGGTTTCTGCTTTTGCAGAAAGTGAGCAATTAATTAACTGGTATAAGGATAATTCTGATATATCACCTTATGGATCCCTACAAATGAAGGCTTGAAGCTGTGATATACTGTGGGTAAAGATGATGGCCACAAGAAAAAGCATATTCCACAAAAGCAACTTCAAAGCTGCTAACTACTGGCCCCAAATGAAGTAGAGGACAGCCTGCCAGCAATAAAATTCAAATACCATGGAGTCAAGAGGGTCTTCAGGAAGAACACAAATGCAGAGCCCCTTAAAGAACTGCTTGATTAACTAATGTTGGATCATAACTTTACCCACCATAAAGTCATGGTGTGTTAAGCAGATGACCGGTCAACCATCACCCTGGAATGATGGAGACTCAAATATCCAAATCATACAGGTACTTAAAGTAAGCCAGAAGCAGCTGCACACTGACAAACTGGGAATTCAGTACATAATTAATGGCATAAATGGGCAATCTCTTCTACCTGGCAGAGTACACTTGTCATGTGGAAGGATTTATGGTGCTCTGCTCACCTCTGACAACCCTTCAGAAAGTCTGAAGAGATCCATGAGTTTATAACAAAAGTCAATCCCCAACATGGTGCCAGGTGTCACCCCAACCACTGCAGACTTCCTTGGCTTGTGTCAGAAAGGTTTTCTGCATTACCTACAATTGGGCAACCTGCAACCACAGCCTTCTTGGACAACAATAGGTGAAAGGAACATTTTTGTTCTTTCCTCCCCGAGTTTTCTATTCAATCACAGAATAAGAAGTAATTGCAGGAAAGTGTTCAAGAATCTTTTTCACCATGGGATGGACAGCATATCCTTATGTAGCTTTTCCATGCCTTACCGCAAAGAGCATTCTAGAGAGTAGCAGTCAGTTCAAAGAGTGCCCTACTTTAGGAACTTACCATCCATGTACAGCTTCTGAATCCTTATACACAAAAGAGGGCTGAAGCAGCAGCTTGAGGAGTTTGCCATCAAGCTCGCCTCATTGGGGATGTAAACTGCTGACAGCAATGATCCTGTTAAAAAAACTCACTTTCAGATGTGCATCACCTCTGAATTGAGCAGGGGGAGGGGCTAAGAGCATGTACCTCCTTCCTTGTTTACATACCACATGACAGACTGGTTGTCAACCCAAATAAGAAGCAGCCCTAGAAGCAACTTTTCCTCCAAAGTCTTCAGGAATACAAACAGCTCCAAATGGCAGCTAGGAAGGCCCTTCCATGGAAGGACCACTCCTAAAAAATATGGAATAGTAGAGAAGAGCTCTAGTCCTCACCAGCAAAAGCATCTGTTGTCAGAACCTGTCAAAGTTTTGGCTACAAGAAGGGATGGCTCCACTCCATGGTCTGGGAACTGGGGTCTGACACCAGAAGAAAATATACAATTGTATGGTGACTCAGCAAACAGCAAATATCTATTGCAACACTCACATTCTCAGGATTCTGACTAGCACCATGAAGACTGTGGCAACCATAAGGTCCAGAAGAAAAGGAAGGTCCATGGTTGGACCTTTTGTTGCATACTCACCAATCATGGCAAGGCTATAACCTCATGAGCTGGAGAATATTCAGCTCAATGAAGTTGAAATCAATCATCTGAGATAAGATCAATCAGTACTTCTTCCAATTTACTGTCATCTCCAGCGAAGGTAACCCCAGGAATGCCCAACTGAGGGATGCTGCTAGCTAGTCTCTCTACTGGGCCACCAGCAGCCAGTTGTCTAGGTAAGGGAACACATGGAGTTCCTTCTGCAAAGTCTCAGTCCTAACAGCTAACACCTCAATAAATACCATGAATACAGAAAAAAAGACCAAAATGCAGTAATACCCACCCAGAATGAATCAAAGGAGCCTCCTATGCAAACCTTACATAGCAATGTGCCAAAAGGAATCTAATGACAGCATCCAGGTGCCCTGCACTGGAAGAGATATAAAGCGATAGAAAATCACTACCCCAAATTTGATATCCCCAATATGATCACTGATGATGCAGACCTCCCAGAATATGAGAGATAGGTGCCTTCCATCTCCTTCACAACCTGGCAAAGGTAGAAGTAGAACCCTTGGTCATGTTCCAAAGGCAGAAAAAGCTCTACTGTTTTTTTTTTTTGAGAGCTCTGCAGAAAACCATTGTTCTCTAAGCACAGACCTATTGAGCATGGAATCTTATAAAGTTAAAGCAGCAAAAAACTCAGAGCATTTTTCCTTCAGCTGATGGCAGACATAGGTAATATTCAAAAATACAAGTTTTGGGCAACTAAACTAGCACCAGTATCAGGAGAAAGACTGTTTAAGATGGGGGGGTCTTCCTTGTTCTGTGAGGGGTGTCCTGGGTGGTTGACTGGTTCTAGAAGAAGATGATGAAAAGGGGCTAAAGGAATCTGCCACCTTCCTTTTTAAGAGTTCAATCTCCAGGTCTTAAGCAGTCTGGCCAAGAAGAATTTCCCCTAAGAGTAGGAAATCCAAGAGCAGTAGCAACAGCTCCTCCATCAGGAAGAAACTGCATTCTTAGCCAGCATATATTTGAGCCCGAAATCCTAGCCTAAAAGTCAGTAAAGTCTTCAGACCAGTTTTCTTACCTGGTTAACAAACTGAAAGCCACAGGCTGGACTATGATGAACATCATAAGCTTCAAGGTTACCTGATTGAGAGATGTAGGTGGTGTTATTTTTATCTGCATCAAAAATAATGGTATACAGGTCCTCTGATTGCTCAAAGGAAGAAGAAATGGGAGATTTCTGTCTCACCACAGTCCTGGAGGGTGGTGGTAGTCAGTTAAGAAGCACAGCATGGGGTCAACTGCAAGACCAGCAGGGACATGGAGCTAACTCTCAGGAACAAACTTGCAATTGTCATGAGGGGACATAAAAGGTCCACAACCAGACTCAATCCTAGTGTCAGGCCATGTCCCCTTAAACTGCTTTCCAACACCATTAAGGAAAGGCCTGCCAAAATTCAAACAGTTGTCTGAAGTCTAGGGTAATTGTAGGATCCACAACCAGGGCCATCCAGCCTCTCTGAACCTAGTGTGGGGTGGAGTGGGGGGTCTGGGAGAGGACAGCCTTTGGCCCCGGGTACTATCACTTAGCCTAAACCAAATGATTCTAAGGGCCACCTTCGAGGGCCTGATCAGTCACTAGCATGCTTTGGATGCTTGACCAGTAGAGGACTGGCAGCCATACCCCAAAACTCTCACCCTGAAAATTGGAAATGAAGGTGTGTGCCCCAGCCCCTTATTATCTTCCAAATAGGAGGATGAGAGAAACTAGAGCTTTCATTAGTCTAGAGTGGGGTGGTGACAAACAAGAACAGGAGGGCTCTATCAGAGAAAAAAAGAACCTGCCTACAGTAAGGTGTACATAATTGCACCCCTTCCAAGTTTTTCAATTTCTGACAGTGCTCAGACAAAGGCATGAGGAGTCCTCCTCAATGATCAAACACTGGGCAAGTTCAACTGTTACCATTCTTTTACTAACAAGTGAAAAGTACAGTTATGTACACTTACCATAAATGTAGATGTTTGAGTGTATTCACTGTTGCAGTCATTACATTTGGGTAATCTGCTTGCAGGTTGCCCTCAGTCGGCCTGATTAATAAAGTCTTGGGTCCTGCGTTGGTTGCTGTCCTTTCTTCCATGATGTCAGGTCGTCAGGGGTATAAAACATGCAGCCGACGCCATTACATCAGTTTTTCTTGCCCCAGATGTCAGGTGCCCCCCTAATGGGGAGCAAATAAACATAAAAACACAAAGGTATACCTCCAATAAAAAGCAAATACACCAAAATGGCTTTTAAGCATAGTAAAGGAAAGTAGAGGTATAGCCAGAAAAAAATAGGGGGCTGGAGGGAGGGTAACCAGGACTGCAACAGTCAATACACTCGAACATCTACATTTATGGTAAGTGTACACAACTGTACTATGCTCTTCGTGTTTCACTGTTGCAGTCATTACATTTGGGAAGATTCCCAAAGCTATGGTTGGGAGGAGGAGTTTATATAGCATTAGGGCCAGCTATAAGGCCCTGCAAGACAGCAGTGGCAAAGCCATCTCTGGATTTAGAGAAAATTGTTAAATGATAATAATTGGTGCAAGTATGTACAGAACTCCAGGTAGCAGCTTCTAGGATGTCCCTGGTAGGGACACCTGTGAGAAAGGCTGCAGAAGTAGATACAGCCCTGGTGGAGTGAGATCTGATCCCCTGGGGGATAGGTTTTCCATGGTGCTTATAGCAGAAATGAATGCAATGGCTTATCCATTTAGAAATGGTTTGTTTTGAGATAGCCTTCTCCTCTGCCCCTGCAGCAAATGTTATCAGCAGTTGTTCAGATTTTCTGCAAGGTTTAGCCCTGTCCAAGAAACATCTGAGTTGTCTGTGCACATCCAAGGAGTGCAGTATTCGTTCCACTTTGTTCTCTGGATTAGAAAAGAAGGTTGGCAAATGAATGGACTAATAAAGGGCCACACTGGATACCACCCTGGGCATAAAGGAAGGATTGGTCCAGAGGGACACCCTGTCCACATGAAAGATAATGAAAAGCTCCACTGCCATGAGGGCCTGTAATTCAGACAGCCTTCTTGCTGAAGTGATGGCTAGAAGGAAGGCTGTTTTCCAAGAAAGGAATTTCAAATCTGCAGTTGCAGCTGGCTCAAAGGGAGGTAGAGTGAGCTTTTCCAATACAAAGTTAAGGTCCCAGCCTGGAGTAGGGGCTCTCCTGGGTGATCTTAGGTTTTTGGCCCCTCTGAGGAATTGCTTCAGCAGTGGATGAGAGAAAGGGGGTGGCTCCATATTATAATGTGCTGAAATGGCTGAGGCATGAATTTTAATGGAAGAGAAGGAAAGGCCCTTGTGGAGCATCTCAGTTAAGTATTGAAGAATATGCGATAAATTGGGCACTGTTGTGCCCATTCCCTGAGTTTGGCTCCAGGAACAGAATATTTTCCACTTTTCAGCATATGATTTTCTAGTACTAGGCCTCCTTGCCTTCAGAATGACATTCATCACTTGCTCACTGAGGGATGGTAATGGAGAGCTCAGGTAATTAGCCAGGCTGCAAGGTTCAGAGTTTGAAGTTATGGGGTGCAGAATCTGGCCCTCCTGCTGGGAAAGCAGGGAAGGGGTCTGAAGCAGGTGCCATGGTTCCAGCAGTGACACACTGCGCAAAAGGGAGTACAAGTGTTGGCGTGGCCAGTCTGGTGCAATGAGTATTGTCCTTGGTTTGTCCTGTTTGATCTTTAGTAGAACTTTGGAGAGGAGAGGCAGAGGGGGAAAGGCATAAACTGATAGGTTTTTCCAGGTGAAGGACAGGGCATCCACTTTCCAAGCTTGTCTGTGGGGAGTCCTTGTGCAGAATTTGTCCAATTGGTAGTTCTGAGGGGAGGCAAACAGATCTATCTCTGGGCTCCCCCATTTGTTTCTCAAAATGTTGAATATCTTTGGTTCCAGTTTCCACTTGTGTGGGTCCATGAGATTTCTGCTTAGGTCGTCTGCCAGTGTATTTAGCTTGCCTGGCAGAAATTGAGCTTGTAGGTGCACTTGGTAGCTCAAGGCTGTGTTCCACAGAGCCATGGCTAGTCTGCAGAGAGGGTATGAGTGGGTACCCCCCTGCTTGTTTATGTACCACATAAAGTGGTGTTGTCCGTCTTTACCAATAATTTTCCTGGAAGAATGTGGTCCTTGAAGGCTGTCAGAGAATTCTGTACAGCTTACATTTCTTTTGATTGATATGCAGGTGCATTTGACTCGGGTTCCATTTGTCCTGAATGCACTGCCCTGCCAAGTGAGCCCACCATGCATAGTCTGATGCATCTGTTGTTAGGGTTTGGGCGGCAGGGAGTAGAGTGAATGGCAGTCCCTTGTTGTGGTGGCAGGCCTCTGCCCACCAAAAGAACTCTGTTTTTATACAAGGAATGTATGTACAAACAGAAAAACTCACGAACCACTATAAAGACCAGAAGGCGAGTGAAACACAATAAGAGGAGCTGATAATTCCACAAATTTATTCTTCCAATAAATGTTAGCGCTTTCGGCAAGTTCAATAACTCACCTTCATCAGACAAACAGTGGGATGACGTTACACTGCTGTTTAAATAATTACATACATTTCACATCAACCAATCAAAGAAACTAGCATCTCATTCCAGTTAAAAACCATGGGAACTGTAAAATAAACGCTAGCATCACTTCCGCTATTACTAAATGTTGTGTTGCTGCGTATTACTAGACTATTAAATATACAGTCTATGTATAATAAAATAAAATAAAATAAGATACATTAGAGCCCCATTTTATAAAGCTTAAATACTCTAAAATAACAACAGGTGATAAATATGAAATAAGCGTATTTAAGCCTAGATGTTATTAGATCTAGTTAAAACATGTTCCTGTTGTTAAATATGTTTAAGAAATCACTTATTGCTAAATAATGTTACTGTTGTTAAACACATTATTTGGTTTTTTAAAATCTTAATGAATCTTAATAAATCACAAAGGTGGACGCCTTTACTACATGAAAATGTCCTATTCAACCTGCCTATAAAACCTCACTAAATAAATAGAAATTATCAGTTGTTAGCAAAGTGAGGGCGCGTAATGATACTAACGCGACTCTTCATAACTTAAATAAAAAACCCTTCCAATAAAATTCCTATTACTAAACAATAATCTTGCAAGGGGTAAAGCCTCCATTGTGAAAACATTCGAAATTAGAATGCTATATGTTGTAATACCTTTCTAGGAAAATGCATCAGGAAAATGTATCGGAAAAATATGTGAATTAGCGTACCTATCTATTATAGGAGAGCCATTTAAGGACACATTTTATTGATTGTGCCTCATTGATACCAGGAAAGAGATGAGCCTTAGTACGGATTTGCCATAATAGTTCCAGTGGCGTTTTCTGGCTGGTCTTACGGATGACTTGGTTTTTTTATCAGGAACTGTTGGAACTGTTTGACAGACAGGGAATTGATTTCTTACAGGCATTAATAGCGTTCTATACAAATGACATTACTAAGTTAAAAACAGAACTTGAAAAACTTGAAGTAGTAAAGGCGTCCACCTTTGTGATTTATTAAGATTCATTAAGATTTTAAAAAACCAAATAATGTGTTTAACAACAGTAACATTATTTAGCAATAAGTGATTTCTTAAACATATTTAACAACAGGAACATGTTTTAACTAGATCTAATAACATCTAGGCTTAAATACGCTTATTTGATATTTATCACCTGTTGTTATTTTAGAGTATTTAAGCTTTATAAAATGGGGCTCTAATGTATCTTATTTTATTTTATTTTATTATACATAGACTGTATATTTAATAGTCTAGTAATACGCAGCAACACAACATTTAGTAATAGCGGAAGTGATGCTAGCGTTTATTTTACAGTTCCCATGGTATTTAACTGGAATGAGATGCTAGTTTCTTTGATTGGTTGATGTGAAATGTATGTAATTATTTAAACAGCAGTGTAACGTCATCCCACTGTTTGTCTGATGAAGGTGAGTTATTGAAATTGCCGAAAGCGCTAACATTTATTGGAAGAATAAATTTGTGGAATTATCAGCTCCTCTTATTGTGTTTCACTCGCCTTCTGGTCTTTATACAAGGAATGATAGGAATCATTGATTCTAGGTCCTGAGAATGTTGACACCATAGGCTTTTTAGATACCATTGTAGTTTCCTCATATGCAGTCTTGCATATGGAATTAGTAGAATGCAAGAGGCCATGAATCCCAGGGCTTGCAGTATTTTCCTTGCAGACAGCTGGGTCTTTGTGGCCAGTAGTTTGAAGTAGGCGGTCAAATAAACTTGTTTCGGTGGCATGAGGTAGGCCATCTGGGAAGTTGTATTCAAGCTTGCTCCCAGGAATACAATTTGTTGGCAGGGTACTAGGTGTGATTTCTTTTCGTTTATGGTGTACCCCTATGAAGTTAGTAGTTTCTTTACAAATGCCAGATGATTTAATAGTATGTCCAGGCTTTCTCCCTGAATTAGACAATCGTCCAGGTATGGGTATATTTGAATACTTCTTTGCCTACAGAATGCAATGACTGGAGCTAGGCACTTTGTGAATACCCTGGGTGCAGTAGATAAGCCAAAGGGCAGTGCAGAGAACTGATGGCGCATGTAGCCTGCTCTGAAGCGTAGGTATTTTCTGCAAGATTCCCTTAACTGGGATGTGCAGGTAAGCTTCCTTTAAATCCAATGTTGCCAACCAGGCATTTTTGCCTAACATGGGAAGCAGCTGATGAAGAGTTAGCATTTTTAATTTTGGTATTACCAAAAGGTGTTTAGGATAGACAGGTCCAGGATAGGATGCCAGGAATTGTCTTTTCTTGGTACAAGGAAAAGTCTTGAGTAAAAACCTTGCTCCCATTCCTCTTCTGAGACAGGTTGAATAGCCCTGATACTTAGGAGAGAGAGAACCTGCTTTTGAGCCTCTGCCCACTGATTTGGAGGTAGGTCTGGCCAACCGCATGGTGTTGGTAAGGAGTGGAAGTGGAATCTGCATCCTTGGGTAACTATATTTAAAACCCATTTGTCCTGGGTAATGAGTTCCCAGTTTTTTGCATGCAGGGCGATCTTTCCCCCTAAAGGAACAGTCAGCTGAGCAGGTCTTGGAAGGTTTAAGGTTAAGTCATTGTGACAGTTTACCATAGGGGGGTGTCTTACTACTTCCAGCTTTAGAAGTGGTAGCCCCTCACTGCTTAGGCCTGTGAGTACCTTGAGACTGAAGCCTGGGTGGTCTGCTCGTCCTGGGTTTGGACTGAGAAGGCCTGGAAGAGACAGGAAAGGACCAATTCTTAGGCCAGTGCCTACTAAAAGTGGAAGGCTGTACTTGCAGGAAATCTTTAACAGTTTGCATAGATTTAGCTTTTTCCTCCATCTTTTTAAGTACTACTTCTGCTTTATTGCCAAACAGGCGGTCTTGGTTTAAGGGAGCATCCACTAATTTAGTTTTAACATGATCTGGCAAAGTTTGCTCCTTAAGCCAAGCATGCCTTCTAAGTACAGACCCAGTGACAGCAGTCCTGCAAGATGCCTCTAATGAATCAAAACCACATTGCAAAGTATGTTTACCAACTTGTTCAGCAGAATGCATTAAATCCTGTAATTCTTTATTTTCAGCACAGTCAGGAATCAACATAATTTTCTGTTTAAGCAATCCAATAATATGCGGCAAATACTTTAACATATGAAACTGGCACTTTAAGGCTCTAATGGCCAAAGTAGCAGAAGTGTATACCTTCTTACCCCATCTGTCCAGGGCCCTGGAATCTCTATCAGAGGGGGTAGGGTTTTTGGCAGTAGCAGCCTTAATGCCTTTGGGTCCCTGTGAAATGGTCTCTGGATCCGCAGTAGGATTCTTAAAGAGGAACTTGTGAGAGTCAGGTACTCTATAATACCAATCAGGTTTCCTGGGAGATGGAGGTAAAGTGTCTGGGGCTAGGCTAGATTCTAAGAAGGCATCATCTACAATGTTCAGTACAGGAGGGATAGCTAAAGGTGTGTGTTAAGATAGGAGTAAGAATTCCCTAAGCCTCTTTTTGGAGTCAGAGTAACCCTGGCTTTCCCAACAGAAATGCTCCCTAAGAGTATGCAAAGTTTCACCAAAAGAGAAATCTTCTGGAAGGGAAGCAGAGGGAATTGAGTCATCTGCATCAGAATCCTCACAGGTAGATAAGGGCAAATCCTGGTCATCAGAATCAAAAGGAAAATCAGTTCTAGGTCTCTCAGAGGGAGAAGGGTGGCTTTCCCTGATTAGAGTAATAAGGTCTTCAGCCATTCTTATCATTTGTTTTTTAGGCATAGGGGCCTGACCATGCGGCCTGGCCATCAGTTTTCTAGGCGTGGAACGAGTTTTAGGCCTTGAAGAAGAAGATGGCGTCGGTTTGATATGCAAGTCAGTAGGCCTGAATACACCCACAGAAGCTGGTGCCTGCACAGTGGCTCCAGACCCATCCAAGGTAGAGGCATCCGCAGTCCATAGTTGAAGAAGCATCTCGCGGCATATCGGATTCTGAATGGGTCTCAGTAAAGGCTTGCGAATCTGAGGTAGCAGGTATCAGGGGCTGCGAAAGCATCTTAATGAGTACTGGCGAACTGGCGACTACCTTAACGGAAGCGTCGTCGGCAGCTTTGAACCTATGCAGTCTGTCTCTGTCTTTATCTTTGTGTTTTTTCAGAATGTCGGCAGTCGGGTGGCTTACCGAAGCCATTTCTGGATAATTGACAGAGTACCAAAAGAGTTGCATGCAAAAATGAACTGACGACGAATAGTATGAGGATTGAATAAGGCACAAAACTGACAGCGAGGGATGTTGTGGTCTGGACCTAAGCAAGGAATGCAGTAAGAATGAAAATCTTTATGAGGTATTTGCTTTCCGCAAGTAATACAATTGTTAACTTTTACTGACATCGGTTTAGAGCAAGAAAAAGAATCCCCAATGGGGTACTTAGCTTTGCTGAAGACTTCGGATATGAAACAGGAAAATGAAAATTTCAGGAGTCGGCTGACCGGCACTTGCGAACTGCTGCTTCGGGTACCGCACAGCAAGAAAGACTGATGTAATGGCGTCGGCTGCATGCTTTATACCCCTAACTACCTGACGTCATGGAAGATGAGACAGCAACTGAAGCAGGACCCAAGACTTTGATAATCAGGCAAACTGAGGGCTACCTGCAAGCAATAACCCAAATGTAATGACTGCAACAGTGAAACACGACGAACATCAATTGATCTGCTAACCTCTGACTTCCAGAAATGCATTATAGCGGCCTACGCTCAGTTCAAATGGACAAAAACATGAGCTAGGTTGTTCCCTGAAATGACAATGATGTACTTAATGTAAACCAGACCGGAGAGAAACACTACAGAGAATTCTGAATTCATATCAGACTTTGGATTCTTAGCACAAAAGTAAAACGACCGTACACATTTATGCATTTAAATTACAACTTCATTTCCTTGGTTGGTTTTCAGTTCATCCTTGGAAAATGTAATTCACCACCGATTCTTATTACCATCCGAGATTTTAAACCTCCTTTAATAAAACAGTTCTGCCAGCAGGTAAAACAGCAGTGACTCGCTTACCACTTTGTTCTAGTTATGAATTTGGTGGTCGTTCAGAATGTGGTTGCGATAATATGCAAGTACCCACGAACCTTGTATCTTAGCTTTAACACAGACATGGCTGAAACAACACACCTTAGATGAAGAAATAGTCTCACCTATATATATCATCAGAACAAACAGACTTATAAGAAGAGGAGGGGAACTATGCACATTGTATTCCAACTACCTCAAAGTACATGTCAATATTACGTCACTTAATTCAGTTAAAGTACTACTTATTAATCTAGCTCTAAACACCTAGCCAACAGAGGCACATGACCCCCTACCACCATTAGCATGGGTCCCCTGGAGTAGGTTAGAGTTGGCCAGGTCCTCAACCCACTTATCACTGGCAAATACCTACGCCCATTTTTGGAGACATTAGTCCAAGGGTCTGCAACCTGCAGCTCTTCCACCCCTCTGCAGTGGCTCCCTGTAGATTTGAAAAATTATGGCCACTCTGTCGCATGACACACACACACACACACACACACACACACACACACAGTGATTGAGTGACAGATTTTAAATATTGCTGTTATGAACTTAGAAACTTGCTAGAATAACATGGTTTCTGTTACCATGCATTTCACACACACTCAGAGAGATCGAGTGATCCCCTGGCAGCAGCAGCATCTCCTGAAAGGTTTCCATCCCTCTCATACTCTTACCACAAGAAATCTGGACAGAACCCAAACAAAAGGGAACAAAGGAATGAAATAGGGACGGATTTTAAATATTGCTCTTATAAACTTAAATACTTGCTTGAATAACACGGTTCCCATTAACATCCATTTTACACACACACGCGCGCACACACACACACACACACACACACACACAATTACCTCTCAACTGTACACATTCTCGCAGAATGTCCTGATTGTTGCCTCATATTCTTGGTCTGTTTCTCATAAAATTGTGGTTTTCTGGCAAATCATTGGCAAATCATTAAGGGCTGAAATCAAAAAATATAGAAAGAAATTTGAGTTTCAGACTTCATACACTTCAGAAAATTCATGCTAATGCAAAACCTGTTTATCAACTTTCTAAGTTTGTACAAACAATATTTAAAAAGTGTCCCTATTTTCAGGCCTTTGTTCCTCCCATTAACCCCATTATTTACAGTTTTGTCCAGATTTCTTGCTCTAAGAGGTTCAGAGGTAGTTACACACACACACACACACACACACACACACACACACACACACACACACACACACACACACACACACACACAGAGCAATTGAGTGATTCCAATAAAAATCCCAACAAATGAACAAAAACAGGGATGGATTTTAAATATTGCTCTTACAAACTTAGTTATTTTATATATCGTATAATAAGTACAGTAAACTCTCAGTTAACTGGCACCAATGGGGATTGGTAGATGCCAGTTAACTGTAGTTTCTGGTTGCTTGAGAGTTACTATTAAAAACAGGCCTGACTAATACTGTCCCAATATACTATTTGTTTGGTTTGACTTGTTCTTAGGTTGGGAAGAGAGGGAATTTATTCCTATCTTCCTTTTTAAAACTCTAAAACTCTAAAAATGTATGGTCTGTTTCTGCGGTGGGGGGACAGAATGTGCAACACATGAAAATTGTACAGTATTTCTTTGATTTTTTTTTCCTGGTTGCTTGAGTTCTGGTAAACTGACAGTTTACTATATATATATATATATATATATATATATATATATATATACACACACATACATATTTATATAAAACTTTATACGCTGTGTTATATTCATTTTAGGGGTCAAACATGTTTTGTGGCTCCAGTTGAATTTTATTTGGTATGAGTGGGGCCAAAATGGCTCTTTTGATAGTGAAGGTTGCAGACCCCTGCATTAGTCAATGTGACCAAATCACTTAAGAGCCAATTTTTACACTGTTGAGTAGTTAACCCTGATATGGCACATAGTCTATGATCCATTCTCTTACCTACAGGATACTATGAATCACAGTTGATGCCTACAGCAGTTAGTCTATAGAACTCTTCCCCAATATTCATCACCCAGAGACTGTGATGTTACCCACAACTCCATTCAAACATTTTTATTTTGGGTGAGTTTGAGGTGGAAACACCCACCATTTTTCTTGGGAGGAGCCCCACAGAGACAAAGGGAGCACATGTGAACTCCAAACTTACAAAGTTCAATACTAACCTCTGACCATTGCTTATGTGGAGTTTTTTGTGTTTCATTGAGGTTCCATGCAAAAACAGACATACTCTGAATATTCTTACATTAGCAGACACAATCAATTACCTCAACTACGCTTTCTTGTCTTTCTTAAACTCTATTGTCTCTATTCAAAGAAAAATGGTAAACACTACAATTGACTCCTGGCTGACAATGGAGATCCAACAACTAAGGACAAATCGAGACAAGGTGTTTGACAACAGAAAGTGTAACAAACAATACAAACTAGGCAGGCCTAACACACTTGGGAGCCATGTCAAAAACATGGCCAGAACAAGAAAACAGACCTCCACCAACTGCTTACCAATTATAAAAACAATCCCAAACAATACCGGACATGGAATAAATACATGGAAAGAAAAATATGCCTAGTCTACTTCTGAAGAAAAACTGAAAAGATAAAAAAAAAATGGTTCTAATGCTGTCACTCAACAATATACATAGACTACCCCCTCAACCTAGCACATTTACCTCACAGCTGGCCAAAGTATAACTGATAAAAATAAAATACTATAAACATTAAAACCTACCTCTCTTGCACCTGATCTCCTTCCTCCTGAATATCTTCAACTTGTCTCAGAGACTGGAGCCTGTCCCTTCTGGAGACTACTCTCCCTCTGAACTTTATGCTCCTAACATTAGAAGAAATCCTATACAATACCTACTCATAGGTTCCTAGGTTCATACTAGGCTATCTGCCCTAGGGCATTTATAAGCCTAGCCAGAGTGTGTTTGGCTTTCACCACCCATTTTAAATTAATTTTGCTATGCCCTTTTTTCGAGGTTAGTATACTGTGCCTCTGTCTAACAGTGACACAGAAGTGATACCAGGGGTAAACCTACAATCCCCCATCCACTCATCAAGATTCCTCTTGAAGAGAGTCAATGAGGGACTCTGCCTAACATGGACTGGGACTTTATTCCAGAGTGAAGGGAGCCTCTGGGTTATGAATCTGTCCCTCCAGCATGTCCTATTTATTTCAGTGCTGAGGTTCAAGTCTCTCGAGCACGTAGCTCGATGGGATTTGGATTTTCTGAGGTGCAGCATGTCCATTAATTCCGGGTTGGACATGGCTTTATACGTTAGGCACATGGCTTTATACGTTAGGCACAGATCGCCTCTGAGCAGGCGGTATGCCACTGAGTAGAGCTGGAGTTTCTTTAACCGGGCAGCATATGGCATCTGTTTGAGCCCTTTGATCCTCTTGGTGAGGTACTTTTGGGGTCTTTCCAGTTGCTGCAGGTGTCTGGTAAGGTACATCCCAAAAGGGGCATTGTACTCAATTATGGGCCTGATGAGGGATGAGTAAAGAGGCACGATGACCTCCCCTGATCTAGATGTGAATCCCTTCATGATTAGGTGGGCTATATAAAATGTTTTTCTAACCACTTTGGCCACGTGGTTGTCAAATGAGAGATTGCTATCAACTTGGGTCCCCAGGTCCCTAATTACTTCTTCTGTACTTAATGGATTACCACCTATGTGGTAATTTGTGGGCACTTTGTTTTGCCAAAGGGGATGACTATACACTTTTGGCGTTTAGCTTGAGGCCATGGCTCTGGCACCAGTTGTCTGTTTCTATGAGGCCCTTTTGGAGGATGCTTGTGTCGGCTGGAGAGTCGATTATAGCGCCCAGTTTGCAGTCATCTGCGAACTTGGTCAGCCACAGTCCTTCCGTGTTGGCCTGTACCTCCGAGAAATATATACCGAACAGGAGAGGTCCCAGGACTGAGCCTTGTGGGATGCCACTTGTAACTGGTTTGGAGTCTGACATGGCTCCAGCAATTCTAACCATGTGGGTTCTGTCCTTGAGCCAGTTTGCAACCCATCTAGTGACATAGGGGTTTATATTTAAGCTGGTGAGCTTATCTATAATGCCTGAGTGGGGTATTGTATCGAAGGCTTTTGCAAGGTCCAGGTAGGCTGTGTGGACCACCTTCCCCTCGTCAATGGCCTTGGTGACTGTTTCAAAGAAATCAACCAGGTTTAAGAGGCAGGATCTGCCCTTAACAAAGCCGAACTGGGTAGGATCCAGTGTCTGTAGGTCCCCAATATCTTTTTTATGAGGTCCATGATGATCCTTTCCATAGCTTTGCAGACCAAGCTAGTCAGGCTTTTGGGGCGATAGTTTCCATGATCCGTTGAGGCACCACCTTTGTGGAGAGGGACCACTGTTGCTGTACGCCACTCTTTGGGTACATATCCTGTGGTAAGGCTGAGATTGAACAGTAGTTTTATGTTTGGGTTTAGCTCTTCTTGGAGTTCATGTAGGATGCAGCCCGGGACACCGTCTGGTCCCATTGATGCTGTGTTTTTTGCTTTGGAGAGGGCGGCTCTTACCTGAGCATCTGAGTTGTCAGGGGGGCAAGAACTCTGCTGGGATAGATATTTGCCCTTTTGGTGGGGAGAAGTTTGTGCTGAACCTGTCAGCTAGGATGTTGGCAATGTCTGTGGGTTCGGTGTATTTTTTGTCATTTTGGACTAATTCTGAGCATATCTGGGAATTCCCACCCAGGTTCCTAACATAACTAAAGAAAGCCTTGTGATTATCCTTAGTGTCCTGTGCAATTTTTCTCGAAGCTGGCCTTAGACGATTTTATGAGTGCCCGTAGTTTTTTGCTAACACTGATCAGAGATGCCTTCCCTTTTTGGGATTTTGCTCTATCATGTAGTAGCTTCCTCCTTCTATTGTATAGTTTGTTTATGGCTGGGGTCCACTAGACAGGGCGTCTGCCTTTGGAGGATTGGGTCTTGGTTTTATTTGGGATTGCATGATCCATGCATTCCTGAAGGTGTTCATAGAATGCGTTTATAAAGGATTCTGCGGTCTGGGCCGTATTTTCCACAGGCCCGGGGCTTTGAAGGATTCCACCTCGGTTTTGAGGAGTGTGAAATTTGCTTTAGATAAGTTTTTCACTGTGGTTTTCTGGGCAGGGGGTGGGGTCGGGATGTGAATATCCAGTGAGATTAGTTTATGGTCTGATCTTACCATTGAGGGATACACTTCTGGTCTGGAGCATAGAGTCCCCATGTTGGTGATGATCAGGTCCAGTATGTTTTCCCTCTTGTGGGAGTGGTAACAAGTTGTTCCATAGCATTTGAGTTTATAAATTCTAGGAACCTTTGAGTTAGGGTGTTGGAGCTAGAGTAATGCTCCCAGTCTATGTTTGGGTAGTTGAAGTCGCCCAATATAATGGTGTTTGGAGAGACCTTCATATTTTCCAGTGTTCTCAGGAAGGCCGAGTGGGGTTCCTGGGTTTGGGAGGGTGGTCTGTAGCAGGCTATAAACTGGAAGGCAGTTTTACCCACTGTTAGTTGCACATGGATAGTCTCTGATGCTTCGTGCTGTGCCACCAACCTGGAGGTGTGGGTATCTTTGACAAATATTGATACTCCCCTCCTTTTCTGGTTCGGTCCAAGTTTTGGGGCCGAAAAGCATGGTATGAGGTATAACCTGGTAGTGCTGGGGTGCTCTCGGGAGCCTTGAACCAGGTTTCTGTTACTGCACAGATATCGATGTTCTCCATGCTAAGGAGAGTTTCGAGTGCATGCATCTTGAGGTTTAGACTTCTGGCGTTGAGTAGCATTACTCTTAGTTTCTTATCCCTTGTGACACCTATGGAAGTGGGTTTGTCTTTTGAGCCTTGCCTAAAAAGGGCACTATGGGGGTAGCAAGAGCTTTTGCCAATATCCGAAAGCCCAGGGGTGACAGGTGCAAGCCGTCCCTAGCGAAGCATTGTGGCCTGTCGAGCATGTCATCCCAGGCTGACAGGCATTGGATCCCCTTTGAATGACACCAATACTTAAGCCAATTGTTGAAATTGATCATCTTGTCTTCATATTGTGGCATCATTCTTGGTGAGGGTAAGATGCTACTCAAGGTCAGGGTCATACCGGCCTGGGCCACATGCTCAGAGAGCTCCTTTATGTCTCTTTTCATGTAGTCCAGGGAGGTACGTCTCAGGTCATTCACACCAGCATGGACAATGACAAAGGTAAAACACAAAATAATCACTCCATCTTTACAATAACTGCCATTTTATCACTCCCATAACACTTCACAGATTACAGATTTGAGTGCCATCGAGTCCCTGGCTGTAACTGAGAGTCATTTCACTTTGCTAAACATTAAGCAGTGATTTCCTCTGCTGTGTAACAGTGAAGTCCCACATTTCATTAGTTTTTACTTGTACTCTTTTTAGGATTTTGTGTGAAGTTTAGTGAGACGACTAACAAAAGGCACTGTAAAACATCAATCTCGTTTCCTATCTCAAGATCTAGAGTGCCATCACTAGATAGTCTTACTTTTCTTGAAAACCAGACTGTAAAACTGCCTAACATACTTTGAATATCACTGCAGATTACCTAAATGTAGCAAAACACTGTAGGGTAAATCAGGGACAACATAAATTACAAAACTGGGCAACCCCCAAGAAATTATCCACTCATGGAAAAAACAAAGCAGTTGCAATACATTTTAATTCATCCAGTAGTGAACCTGTATCAGAATGGCATCAGCTATGCAACACAATTATTATTCTGCACGTCTTAAATGGTGCTTTGGAACTAAAACTGAAGTCCTGTAGTAAGGGACAGTATTCACTCCCTCTGCATTTAAAATGTTGATAAAGTCAGTGCCACAGCAAAGAGGGATAAAGCCCTTACTATTGTCCAGGCAACTCAAGTTTGACCAGTGACCCTGCTGTCTGAGAAACTGGCAGGGAGGACAGCTGTGCCCCTCCTGGACAGATGGTGGTTAACAAGCATAAAAAAGGAGTCAGAGATTCCTGGTAGCGACAGGTTAAGAGAAATGTGGCGTGTTCTCAGTTGAGTAAGCAGGCAGCTTGCTGACATCAGCTCAATGCAGACGTGGGGAGCGAATTGGCAATGTCTATGCACTGTATGTCACCCTCAGGTGTACATGTACAAGCTGAGGATGGGAAAAAACAATTGGGTCTAAAAAATAAAGAACATTCTCATTGCAGTAATATGACACTGGCTGTGGGAAGCCCCAAGTTCCACATTAGACTCAGTCCGGGCTTGGTCAAGGAGAGTTAGGTAGACCAAACGTGAATTCAGGCACTGATGGTCAGGCCAATGGGTTGAAAAAAGAAAGCTAGATGAAGAAATAAATTAAAATATTGACATAAAAGTCAGTCTCGTTCGTGTTAACCTTATGTATGAAAACAAACTTTTTGCTGTATTTCCATACTTAGCTAATTATGTATATTTTGAGAACTAACTTTCTTAGTTTGCTAAACTGGACTCTGTGTATCAAAGGAAAAGTCTGTCCTTTCTGCATATATGTAATAAACCATACGGATAACTACATTACATGGAATTTGTTTAGCAAGTTACAAGTTTAAGCAAATAACAGTTGCTTTGGGATTGCGCACAAAAACAAAACAAAAAAGAGAGAGAGAGAGAAAAGTACAGACCTTAGAGGATTCAGAAATTCTGCATGTTGAAGCCATATTTCAGTTAAAGTAGTCCACTAAAATATTTATTTAAAAAATTGGCATTCAGGACAGGACTTTTTAAACTATAATTTAAGAACCTTTTTGTTCTAAAATACAGAAGTAAAACACAGTTGCACAAAGTAAGACTTCAGTTCACAGAGTAGTTTCTGAATTTGAGTTATAAATGGATTTGCACAGAAGTAACTGTTAAAGAGCACCAGATACCATAAAGCCTTTTTGAGTCATCGGCTAAAACATACCCACATAAAGTACACATGTACTCACACACGGCATTAAATCATACTGCAGACAGTTAATAACTTTGTTCCATCATTCTTAACTACCACAAAAACAAAAAAAAGAGTAAACAGCAAATTCTGCTCAATAATGGAATGTGCGGGGTGTTACTTTTTGATAGCTACTGCTTTATCAGAACCAGATGTTTTAATTATCAGCAGAGTAATATGGAGAAGTTCTACATTGATATAGTAATGCCAAAAATAGAAACAAGACTAGAATCTTCCACTCTCTTACTGGATGCCTCCCTTATTTTCTGCTTCATAGCAGATAAATACTATTACAAATCCTATAATTCTGTCTTGTTTTACAGCCTCACTCAACCAATCTCTGCTTAAACATTACTGGAAACTGAAGTATTCATGTATTACTTCTACCCCATCCTTGTATTCTAGGCCAAATGGATATATTAATGGGACATCATTTATTCTGGTAAAATACTCTTTCTTTTAGAAAGAGATTTTTTTTCTCTCAAAGCCCTTAACACTTCCCACCTGCTGGCCAGAAAGATAAATACAATCCATACTGTGCTGATCCTGGAGCAGACATAGCCTTACACACAGCAACACCTACAATTTAGACTTCTGTGTACTCTTTTGGTAGGCAAATGTTTGTGGTCTTTCCCCAGATGGAGATCTTGTGGAGGGATTCCACTAACACTAATCCACCAGGACAGGTAAACTGACATCTGTTGCTCACTCCTAATCACCCCAAAACAGCTCCTGTTGCAGCTCAGACTGCTAGTCAAGCCAAAGATATGTGCCTCTGGCACATGGCCAACATCTCTACATCATTAAGTTTCATTATCTTTTTTGCCTGTGCTACATTTAGAACATCATGACAGACAGGCGAGCAGTGTACAACACAATTAAAACATGACTAAAGAGCATGGACTGAACAATCCCTGGACAGCTAGGCATAGTTTAGAATCTAGCCAGAGAGACAGAATCTCAATTTTGTCAGTGAGCCACCCTCAGACCACAGAAAAGTCATTCAGCCCCTCAGAAATCAGAAAAACTCTTTGGGCTACTACATATTTGCAATGAAATACACATACTGACTATAATCATTCTGCATTTAGCTTTATTTCAAACAATAACAAAAATGTTAATTTATTAGGTATTCCACTTTCAGTCTTGCCTGGGCCTCCCCACTTTTAGATTCACCTTTTGAGAAACACTAAACTAGATAATTAGGCTACAAAATACGTATTACTTATCATTACACCTTCCTTTGCAGAAGCAGACTTTATGTTATGTAGATCTACCGTACACATCTTAACCCGTTTTTTAACTGTGCTGAAAACTCAGCAATTACACCTCAAAAACTTATATAAAATAAGAACACATCAGTGTCTATTATGTAGAGATTACAGCTGTGAAATGATAAATGACAAGCTACACAACACTGAGGGTCAATACAGATGGGAGTTAGCTGAATCTAAATTCAGGTAATACTTCGCACATGCTGCATATGATCCAACTCATTCCAGGGCTTGGCAAGAAAGGTTTCAATATTTAGAATGCATGCACAAGATTAACCGAAAAGCCAAGCAAATTCTTGAGGAATTAACCGCTACAAAATAGAAGCAGCTGGAAAATGTTTTAAAAAAGGAAAGTGAAAGGAAATACAAGATTTTTACAGTCACAGCCTGATCCTGTGGAACAGAGGAATAGACTTGACTACATCCCAGGTGACCCCTTTTTAACTAGCAGCATGCGCTCTGGAAGAACAAGGTTGAGGATGATGAAAGTACGTGGCTGAATCAGCTCACCCAGCCTGGGTGGAGGAAGGTAGCTAGGCTCATTGAACTTGTGACATCTGCAAATGTATCACCGCTGCATGAAGTATCTAGCATGTTCACTCTGTGGGCAGTGTGTCGCATGGCCATGAGATTAGGAAGTGCACATTCATCAACCAAGGCAGTTATAGTGGAGCTTGCAGGTTACCAAGGGCATGGGGGAAAGGACAAGCTGTAGGATTTGCAAACTGGCCCACTCCCTAACAACCAACTCTCTCCTTCAACAGTAAGCTAATGGACTAGGGGGGGCTTTCACCCTGCAGAAGAAGCCCAGTGACTAGGCTGATCCTGTGTAAAACAAAAAAAAAAAAGAGAGAAAGAAACATTTTAAAGCTACAATGGAGGGTCAAGCAGGATGTTTTCACAGCTCATAGGTTATGGCACCATCAAACAGAAAGGCTACTTAATTTTCTTTCATCAGACATTGGTAATGCATACACGCCAATTAGTGGAACTGCCTCTGCCTTTAGGGACCATATGTTAATCTGTGGTCTGTAGAAGAAAGTACTAAAGTAACATCTTAAGTGACAGCAACACAACATTCCTTGCAAAAAAGCGGACAGGCTCACATCGGCAAACTTTAGATGGCCCCCAAATACAACTGTAGCACAGATTTACAAGGCAATCAAAACTGTAAAGCCACACTTCTCACCTAACTCAGACAGACTTCCAGCAGAATTTTACCAGCAGTCCTGTCACACCTTTGCACCACTGATGCTCAGACAGAATGTGTAATAATGCTTCTTCCCACTTAGAACAAAGCTATTTATAAGGAAGGTAAACCAGGAAGATTTTGAGTTTCCTACTAATCACACTTCTTACTAAACATAGGCTCACTGTTCTTCACTAAAAACACCGGTGGAAAGTATTAACCACTTCCTGACATAAATGATGTATAGAAAGCAAGTGGGGATCACCATGGGAAGCAATCTTTATGACATATAAGAAAGCAGGTCAGATGAAGAAGACACCTCTGGAACAGTCCAATTCCATCTGTAGCTTCAGTCATTAATATTATAAAGGCCTTGGCCCTGAAATTAAATTTATCTGCATTTTATCACTCACTCTGGCTCTTGCAGTACAACAATGAAACACGATCAGATTTCTCAAATACCTGCAAAAGAATTCAACAAGGATTCCTCTTAGCATCTCTTACTGATATCACTTTTGGTACAGCCACTTCTGGGTGATTAAATAGGCTACATAAAATTACCAGAGTAGTTAGTAGAGAACAGGAAGCATAAAACTCTGGGTAAATGTATATAATAAATTGCTTGACTGATAACTACGTAATTAGACTATTTTGTACTTGCTATGAGATGGATATCGCATGAAATGCAAACTTGTGTAACATTTTGTTAATGCTACCATAGAAAATGCACAAGATTAACATATTGAAGAAAAAAACAGTAAAATAACAAACGTGGAACATATAAGTGTAAAAACCTTCAGCTAATGTACAAAGAGATGCCTTATGATGGGCCCAGTTGTTGAGTTCATTTGTTCCACCCACTGCCATTCAATAAACTCTTCTCAGATAATCCCGTACTCTGGGGTTTGACATGTCTGGCACCAGTGCAAGCTGTGGTGTTGCAGACAGAATACACAAGAATGCCTAACTCTGAGCTCACAATTTTGGCCCTAGTTAATAAACAGTACTCTTCCCACAAGTCAAGAAACAACAAAAATCTAAAACCTATAATGCTAACATGTCCAATGCAAATGTAAACCTAATCAGCTTACATAAAACTTCAACAACTAAGGCTGGACAGATGAGCCACTCACATGTACAAGGACAGTGGGAGGGCATCTGTGACCCAACAATGTGGATAATCTCAGATTAAAAAGTACTGTAAAAATGTGTTTGTTATATCTACACAGGACCCTCCATGATGGGTTCTTCAGCTGGGATGAATCCTAAACTATAATCACTAGGACAGAAGAAGCAAGACGACAAACCAATACCCAGGTTTAGAAGGCTGAATCATGAAGAACCACAGTACCAAAAACAGACTAACAGACTTGCAGTAAGAAAGTAAAGCTCGTTTAAAGTGTGCAGTGCAGAGTAAGTGTCCATGTCATGGTGCAGATGTTTGTAAAGTACAGTTGTGTACACTTACCATAAATGTACATGTTCGAGTGTATTCACTGTTGCAGTAATTACATCTGGGTTATCTGCTTGCAGGTTGCCCTCAGTCGTCCTGATTAACAAAGTCTTGGGTCCTGTGTTGGTTGCTGTCCCTTCTTCCATGACGTCAGGTTGTCAGGGGTATAAAACATGCAGCCGATGCCATTACATCAGATTTTCTTGCTCCAAATGTCAGGTGCCCCCCTAATGGGAAGCAATTAAACATAAAAGCACAAAGATATACCTCCAACAAAAAAGCAAATGCACCAAAAAGGCTTTTAAGCATAGTAAAGGAAAGTAGAGGTATAGCCAAAAGAAGTTAGGGGTCTGGAGGGAGGGTAGCCAGGACTGCAACAGTGAATACACTCGAACATCTACATTTATAGTAAGTGTACACAACTGTACTATGTTCTTCATGTTTCACTGTTGCAGACATTACATTTGGGTAGATTCCCAAAGCTATGGTTGGGAGGAGGAATTCAGATAGCTTTAGGGCCAGCTATAAGGCCCTGCAAGACTGCAGTGGCAAAGCCAGCTCTGGATTTAGAGAAAATTGGCAAATGATAATGCTTGGTGTAAGTATGTACATAACTCCAGGTAGCAGCTTCTAGGATGTCCCTGGTAGGGACGCCTCTGAGAAAGGCTGCAGAGGTAGATGCAGCCATGGTGGAGTGAGGTTTTCCATGGTGCTTATAGAAGAAATGAATGCAATGGCTTATCCATTTAGAAATGGTTTGCTTTGAAATAGCCTTTCCCTCTGCCCCTGCAGCAAATGCCACCAGCAGTTCAGATTTCCTTTGAGGTTTAGTCTGGTCAAAGTAGAATCTAAGTTGTCTGTGCACATCTAAGGAATGCAGTATCCATTCCCCTTTATTCTGTGGATTGGGAAAGAAAGTTGGCAATGAATGGACTGATTAAGAGCCACACTGGATACCACCTTGGGCATGAAGGATGGATTGGTTCTGAGGGACACCCTGTCCGCATGAAAGATGATGAAAGGCTCCACTGCCATAAGGGCCTGTAATTCAGATATCCTTCTAGCTGAAGTGATTGCTAAAAGGAAAGCTGTTTTCCAAGAAATAAATTTTAAGTCTGCAGTAGCAGCTGGCTCGAAAGGAGGTAGAGTGAGTTTCTCCAAGACAAAGTTAAGGTCCCAGGCTGCGGTTGGAGCTCTCCTGGGTGGTCTCAAATTTTTGGCCCCTCTGAGGAACTGCTTGAGCAGTGGATGAGAGAAGAGGGGAGGCTCTGTGTTATAATGAGCTGAAATGGCTGAGGCGTGGATTTTAATGGAGGAAAAAGACATGCCCTTGTGAAGCATCTCAGTTAAGTATTGTAAAATCTGAGGTAAATTGGGTGCTGCTGTGCTCATCCCTTGAGACTGGTTCCAGGCACAGAATATTTTCCATTTTTCAGCATAAGATTTTCTAGCACTAGGCCTCCTTGCCTCTAAAATGATATCCATCACAGTTTTGCTGAGGGATGGTAAAGGAGAGATTAAGTAATTAGCCACGCTGCAAGGTTCAGTGCTGGAAGCTGAGGGTGCAGAATCTGGTTCTCCTGCTGAGACAGCAGGGAAGGAGTCTGAGGCAGGTGCCATGGACATAACCGTGACACACTGCGCAGGAGGGGGTACCAGTGTTGGCGTGGCCAGTCTGGAGCAATCAAAATCATTCTTGGTTTGTCCTGTTTGATTTTTAGTAGTACTTTGGAGAGCAGAGGCAGAGGGGGGAAGGCATAGACTGATAAGTTTTTCCAGCCGAAGGAAAGAGCATCCACCTTCCAGCCTTGTTTCTGGGGAGTCTTTGTGCAAAATTTGTCCAATTGGTTGTTCTGGGGAAAGGCAAACAGGTCTATATCTGGGCTCCCCCATTTGCTTGTCAACATGTTGAAAATCCTTGGTTCCAGTTTCCACTCGTGTGGGTTCATGAGGTTTCTGCTTAGTCCGTCTGCCAGTGTATAT
The DNA here is from genome assembly GCF_019279795.1 of Protopterus annectens. Lineage (NCBI taxonomy): Eukaryota > Metazoa > Chordata > Ceratodontiformes > Protopteridae > Protopterus > Protopterus annectens. The sequence goes on from NC_056747.1 coordinate 628,170,169, forward strand.
AATTTTCCTGGCAGGAATTGAGCTTGTAGGTGCACTTGGTAGCTCAAGGCTGTGTTCTGCAATGTCATGGCTCATCAGCAGGGGGGGTATGAATGTGTACCCCCCCCCCCCGCTTGTTTATGTACCAAATAACAGTGGTGTTGTCCATCTTTACCATTAGTTGTCTTATAAGAATGTGGTCCTTGAAGGTTGTCAGAGCATTCTGTACAGCTAACATTTCTTTTTGACTGATATGCAGGTGCATTTGACTCTAGTTCCATTTGCCCTGAATGCACTTCCCTGCCAGGTGAGCCCCCCATGCATAGTCTGATGCATCTGTTGTTAGGGTTTGGGTGGCAGGGGGTGGTGTGAAAGGTAGTCCCTTGTTTTGGTGGCAGGCCTCTGCCCACCAAAGGAACTCTAGGCATAGGCAAGGTATGACAGGAATCATTGTTTCTAGGTCTTGAGAATGTTGACACCATAGGCTTTTTATATACCACTGTAGTTTCCTCATATGCAGTCTTGCATATGGAATTAGAAGAATGCAGGAGGCCATAAACCCCAAGGCTTGCACTATCTGTCTTGCAGATAGCAGAGTTTTTGTGGCCACTTGTTTGAAGAAAGTTGTCAAATGAATTTGCTTTTCTGGCGTGAGGTAAGCCATCTGGGAAGTTGTATTCAAGCTTGCTCCCAGGAATATAATTTGTTGAGAGGGTACCAGTTGTGATTTCTTTTCATTTATGGTGTACCCCAGACACATTAGAACCCTTTTTACAAAGGCCAGATGATTCAAAAGTATGTCCTGGCTTTCTGCTGAATTAGACAGTTGTCCAGGTATGGATATATTTGAATATTTATTTGCCTGCAAAATGCAATAACTGGAGCTAGGCACTTTGTGAATACCCTGAGCGCAGTAGATAAGCCAAAGGGCAGTGCAGATAACTGATAGTGCGTGTAACCTGCTTTGAAGTGTATGTATCTTCTGCAAGATTCCCTGATTGGGATGTGCAGGTATGCTTCTTTTAAATCTAGTTTTGCCAACCAGGCATCTTTGTCTAGCATAGGAAGTAATTGGTGAAGAGTCAGCGTCTTGAATTTTGGAATCTCCAAAAAGGTGTTTAGAGTAGACGGGTCCAGGATAGGATGCCATGAATTGTCTTTTCTGGGTACCAGGAAAGGTCGAGTAGAAACCTTGTCCCTTTTCCTCTTCTGGTACCAGTTGAATAGCCCCCATGCTTAAGAGAGAAAGTACTTGTTTTTGGGCCTCTGCCCACTGATTTGGGGGTAGGTCCAGCCACCCACTTGGTGTTGGCAACGTGTGGAAGTGAAATCTGTATCCCTGGGATACTATATTTAAAACCCATTTGTCATGGGTAATGAGTTCCCAGTTCTTTGCATGAAGAGCAATCTTTCCTCCCAAAGAGGCAGTCAGTTGATAAGTGCTTGGAAATTTTAAAAGAAGTTATTGAGACAGTTTACCATGGGGAGGGGGGTCTTATTATTCCTAGACTTGGAAGTGGAGGCCCCCCCACTGCATAATTCTGTGAGTCCCCGGGACTGAAATCTGGGGTTTTGCTGTGTCTGGGTTTGGCTTGAGAAGACCTGGAAGGGGCCAGTGCATACTAAATCTAGGAGGCTGAACTTGTAAAAAAATCTTTAACAGTTTGCATAGATTTAGCTTTATCTTCAATCTTTTTAAGAACTTCCTCAGCCTTGTTGCCAAACAGGCGGTCCTGATTTAAAGGAGCATCCAACAATTTAGCCTTAACATGATCAGGCAAAGATTGCTCCTTAAGCCAAGCATGCCTTCTGAGCACAGACCCAGTAACAGCAAGAGGCCTCTAATGAATCAAAACCACATTGCAAAGTATGTTTTCCAACTTGTTCGGCAGAATGCATTAAATCCTGTAATTCTTTATTTTCCACACAGTCAGAAATAAACATCATTTTCTGTTTAAGCAGTCCAATAACATGTTGCTGATACTTTAACATATGAAACTGGCAGTTTAAAGCCCTGATGGCCAAGGTTGCAGAAGTGCAAACCTTCTTACCCCATCTATCCAGCGGCCTGGAGTCTCTATCAGAAGGGGTAGGATTTTTAGCAGTAGTAGCCTTAATGCCCTTGGGCCCCTGTGAAATAGTCTCTGGATTTGCAATAGGATTTTTGAAAAGGAACTTGTGAGACTCACGGACCCTGTAGTATCTGTCAGGTTTTCTGGGAGCAGGAGGCAGGGAATCAGGGGCCAAACTAAATTCCAAGAAAGCATCATCAACAATGTCTAGTACAGGAGGAACAGCCAAAGACCTATGCTGAGGTAGAATCTGAAAAATCCTAGCTTTCCCAGTGGAAATGCTCCCTTAGAGTAAGCAAGGTTTCCCCAAAAGAAAAATCCTCAGGAGGGGTAGCAGAGGGAATAGAGTCCTCTGCATCAGAATCCTCATAAGTAGGTAAGGGCAAATCCAGATCATATGAAGAGCCCGAAAAAACAGAATCCTGATCAAAAGATTCATAATCAACCTCAGTCCTAGGCCTCTTAGAAGAGGGGGTTGGCTACTCCTGATTAGAGTTATTAGATCTTCAGCCATTCTTATCATTTGTTTTTTAGGCATAGAGGCCTGAGCATGTGGCCTGGACATCGGTTTTTTAGACATGGATCGAGATTTAGGCCTAATTAATGAAGGAGGCGTCAATTTAATATGCAAGTCGGTAGGCTTGAATACACCCTCAGAAGCTGGTGCCTGCACAGCGGCTCCGGACCCATCCAAAGTAGAGACATCCGTGGGTTCCACAGCTGAAGCATCTCGCGGCATATCAGACTCCGAATGGGTCTCAGTAGAGGCCTGCAAATCAGAAGTAGCGGGTATCAGGGGCTGCAGAAGCACCTCACTGAGTACCGGTGAACTGGCGACTGGCTTAGGAGAAGCGTTGTTAGCAGTTTTGGACCTCGGCGGCTTTTCTCTTTATCTTTGTGCTTTTTTGGAATCCCGGTAGTCGGATGGCTAACCGACGACATTTCTGGATAATTAAACCGAGAACCAAAATATTTAGGTGTGAAAATATACCGATGACGGATAGTGCGCTGATTAAATAAAGCACAAAACCAACAGCAAGGTACGTCGTGGTCAGGGCCTAGGCAAGGAATACAGTACGAATGAAAATCTTTATGAGGTATTTGCTTTCCACAAGTAATGCAATTATTAACTTTTACTGACATCTGTAAGAAGCAAGAAAAAGTTTCCCCAATGGGGTACTTAGCTTTAGTTGAATACTTCGATTCTGAAACTCGAAAACGAAAATTCCAGGAGTCGGCCGACCGGCACTTGCGAACTGCTTCTGCTTCGGGCACCGCACATCAAGAAAGACTGGTGTAATGGTGTCGGCTGCATGTTTTATACCCCTGATGACCTGCCATCATGGAAGATGGGACAGCAACCAACGCAGTACCAAAGACTTTCTTAATCAGGCCAACTGAGGGCAACCTGCAAGCAGATAACCCAAATGTAATGACTGCAACAGTGAAACACGAAAAACATCCAGGACGTCTGAAACATGCACCAGAGGTACACTCCTTTGATGAAGTGGGCTTTTACTGTGACATTTTCCAATCGGCAGCTGCCTGATTTATTTGGAAACTGTGAGTCCTTCACTCCAAAAAGTAGAGGCAAGCAGTTGTTTGAAAATTTGGCCTACTGAGTGGAATACTTCTCAACAACTTCAATAGATCCTAATGAGCTCAAAGGACTTCCATCAGGAAGTTTCCAAAATGGCTGCATCAACAACTTTACTTCACCCCTTCCAGTGTGAAAAAAGAAACTGAAAGACAAGGGCCAGAAATTCTGTCACATTTAATAAATTCAGTTACTGGCTAGTAAGTACACTGCCTGGATACCAGCAAGGAAGAAACTAAGAGAGTCTGAAAGAAAATCAATCAGAAAAAGTGAAGAGAAAACAATGGCTGGGGAGAATCCTGCAGCTGTTCAGCAAAACGTAATTCACGCTCCAGCTTTGGTGAAAGACATGGCTTCCAGCAATCTAGAGGGAAAAACAAGTCAAATGTGTTCACAGCTCATTAAAATAAATGAAACACTGAAGGAGTACATCAACTAAAATAGCAAAAGGCTGGAAGAAATGGAGGTGGATTTAAACAAAAATGCGGATGAGCTGATCAAACTGCAAAAAACAAAGGTTGAAATGAAGAAAAGGCTGTACGAGTATGAGACTGCTTAACAAGACAGAGTACAAAAATGGTAGAATTATAGGACAAAGCATGTAGGGAAAATCTGAGATTTTCTGCTGTACCAGAGAAACTAGAAGGAACAGCTTGTATTAATTTTATGAAGGCACAAATAAGCAACTAGACTGGTATTCCGCAGCAGGAACTATTAATGAAGAGTGCACACCATGTGTATCTTCCAGACCTGGCCATGAGAAAGCAGCCAAGACCTGTATTAGTAAAAATGCAAACCTCCAAGTAGGATCCCGACAAAACTGTGGTAAAAAGGCAAAGTAAGTAGTAAACATTGGAGACAGTAGAGCATTTGTGAAAAGTAATTATTCACTGTACACCAGGCAGATGCAAAACAAATTTATTTCAGTAAATATCAAGAGATGGATGTGATATTCAATCTACTGTATCCAAGTTATCTTCTATTTATTCCTGGAAAATCAGTCATTTTTTCATGCAGAACTGGCTAAGGAGGGAATATGAACGTATATCCAACAAAAAGTGAGCCATCACACAGAAGGGGACTCTGCTTCTCATTCTTCTGATAATAAAGCACATGGAGAGACTTTGCCAGTGAAACCCTTTACGATGTTTCAAAGGAAAATGCATGTGAGAGAGACAGAGAGAGAGAGAGAGAGAAAAGCACAACAGTTGATTAGAAGAAAGTACAGTTGTGTACACTTACCATAAATGTAGATGTTCGAGTTTATTCACTGTTGCAGTCATCACATTTGGGTTATCTGCTTGCAGTAGCCCTCAGTTGGCCTGATTATCAAAGTCTTGGGTCCTGCATCGGTTGCTGTCTCATCTTACATGACGTTAGGTAGTCAGGGGTATAAGGCATGCAGCCGACACCATTACACCAGTTTGTCTTGCCCCAGATGTCAGGTGTCCAAATAATGGGAAACAATTATATACAAGGTTACACCTCCAACAAAAAGCAAATACACCAAAAAGCTTTAAGTATAGTAAACAAGAATAGAGGTATAGCCAATAAAAGTCAGGGGGCTGGAGGGAGGGTAACCAGGACTGCAACAGTGAATACACTCTAACATCTACATTTATGTTGTGTACACAATTGTACTATGTTCTTCATGTTTCACTGTTGCAGTCATCACATTTGGGTAGATTCCCAAAGTTAAGGATGGGAGGAGGAAATCAGATAGCATTAGGAACAACTATAAGGCCCTGCAACACTGCAGTGGCAAAGCCAGCTCTGGATTTAGAAAAAATTGGCAAGTGGTAATGCTTGGTGAAGGTAACTCCAGGTAGCAGCTTCTAGGATGTCCCTGATAGGGACACCTCTGAGAAAGATTGTAGAGATACATGCAGCCCTGGTTCAATGTGGTCTTATCCCCTTGTGGGGTAGGTTTTCCATGGTGCTTATAGCAGAAATGAATGCAATGGCCTAGCCACTTAGAAACGGTTTGCTTTGAAATAGCCTCCCCCTCTGCCTCACCAGCAAATGCATCCAGCAGCTGTTCAGATTTCCTGAGAGATTTAGTTCTGTCCAAGTAAAATCTAAGTTGTCTGTGCACTTCCAATGAGTGCAGTATTTGTTGCCCTTTGTTCTGTGGATTAGAAAATAAGGTTGGCAAATGAATGGACTGATTAAGGGCCACACTGGATACCACCTTGGGCATGAAGGAGGGATTGGTCCTGAGGGACACCCTGTCTGCATGAAAGATGCTGAAAGGATCCACTGCCATGAGGGCCTGTAATTCTGACACCCTTCTTGCTGAAGTGATGGCTAAAAGAAAGGCTGCTTTCCAAGAAAGGAATTTCAACTCTGCATTTGCAGCTGGCTCAAAAGGAGGTAGAGTGAGCTTTTTCAATACAAAGTTAAGGTCCCAGGCAGGAGTAGGGGCTCTCCTGGGTTGTCTAAGTTTTTGGCCCCTCTGAGAAACTGCTTCAGTAGTGGATGAGAGAAGAGGGTGGTTCTGTATTGTAATGAACTGAAATGGCTGAGGCATGAATTTTGATGGAGGAAAAGGAAAGGCCCTTGTGAAGCATCTCAGTTAAGTATTGAAGAATCTGAGGTAAATTGGGCACTGCTGTGCCCATCCCCCGAGTTTGGCTCCAGGAACAGAATCTTTTCCATTTTTCAGCATAGGATGTGCTAGTACTAGGCCTCCTTGCCTCCAGAATGACATCCATCACTTGCTTACTGAGGGATGGTAACGGAGAGATCAGGTAATTAGCGAGGCTGCAAGGTTCAGGGTTTGAAGCTGTGGGTGCAGAATCTGGCCCTCCTGCTGGGACAGCAGGGCAGGGGTCTGAGGCAGGTGCCATGGTGCCAGAAGTGACACACTGCGCAAGAGGGGGTACCAGTGTTGGCATGGCCAGTCTGGTGCAATCAATATTGTCCTTGCTTTGTCCTGTTTGATCTTTAGTAGTACCTTGGAGAGGAGAGGCAGAGGGAGAAAGGCATAAACTGATAGGTTTTTCAAGGTGAAGGACAGGGCCATCCACTTTCCAAGCTTGTCTGTGGGGAGTCCTTGTGCAGAATTTGTCCAATTGGTAGTTCTGAGGGAAGGCAAACAGGTCTATTTCTGGGCTCCCCCATTTGTTTCTCAACATGTTGAATATCTTTGATTCCAGTTTCCACTTGTGTGAGTCCATAAGATTTCTGCTTAGGTTGTCTGACAGTGTATTTAGCTTGCCTGGCAGGAATTGAGCTTGTAGGTGCACTTGGTAGCTCAAGGCTGTGTTCCATAGAGCCATGGCTAGTCTGCAGAGCGGGTATGAGTGGGTTCCCCCCTGCTTGTTTATGTACCATATAGTGGTGTTGTCTGTCTTTACTAATAATTGTCCTGGAAGAATGTGGTCCTTGAAGGCTGCCAGAGCATTCTGTACAGCTAACATTTCTTTTTGATTGATAAGCAGGTGCATTTGACTTGAGTTCCATTTGCCCTGAATGCACTGCCCTGCCAAGTGAGCCCCCCATGCATAGTCTGATGCATCTGTTGTTAGGGTTTGGGTGGCAGGAGGTAGAGTGAATGGCAGTCCCTTGTTTTGGTGGCAGGCCTCTTCCCACCAAAGGAACTCTATCATTAGACAAGGTATGAAAGGAATCATTGATTCTAGGTCCTGAGAATGTTGACACTATAGGCTTTTTAGATACCATTGTAGTTTCCTCATACGCAGTCTTACATATGGAATTAGAAGAATGCAAGAGGCCATGAATCCCAGGGCTTGCAGTATTTTCCTTGCAGATAGCTGGGTCTTTGTGGCTAGTAGTTTGAAGTAGGCTGTCAAACTTGTTTCTCTGGAGTGAGGTAGGCCATCTGGGAAGTTGTATTCAAGCTTGCTCCCAGGAATACAATTTATTGGCAGGGTACCAGATGTGATTTTTTTCGTTTATGGTGTACCCCTGAGAAGTTAGTAATTTCTTTACAAACGCCAGATGATTTAATAGTTTGCCCTGGCTTTCTGCCTAAATTAGACAATTGTCCAGGTATAGGTATATTTGAATATTTCTTTGCCTGCAAAATGCAATGACTGGAGCTAGGCACTTTGTGAATACCCTGGGCACAGTAGATAAAACAAAGGGCAGTGCAGAGAACTGATAGTGCATGCTTTGAAGCGTAAGTATCTTCTGCAATATTCCCTTATTGGGATGTGCAGGTTGGCTTCCTTTAAATCCAGAGATGCCAACCAGGCATTTTTGCCTAGCATGGGAAGCAGCCTGATGAAGGGTTAGCATTTTAAATTTTGGTTAAAATAAACAGCCTCTGCAAGTCCTGAACCCAGGACCCTGCACACCATAGACAAAGTGATTTACCACTAAGCCATGTCAGATACTGACATTGGTTTAGAGCAAGAAAAAGGATCCCCAATGGGGTACTTAGCTTAGTTGAAGACTTCAGATTGAAACTCGAAAACGAAAATGTCAGGAGTCGGCTGACCGGCACTTGCAAACTGCTTCTGCTTCGGGCACCGCACGGCAAGAAAAACTGATGTAATGGCATCGACTGCATGCTTTATACCCCTGGCTACCTGACATCATGGAAGATGAGACAGCAACCTATGCAGGAAGACTTTGATAATCAGGCCGACTGAGGGCTACCTGCAAGCAGATAACCCAAATGTGATAACTGCAACAGTGAAACACAAAGAACATCAATGATGATCCAGAGGGAAGCAGAATGTAAGAAAATATCACTGCTGTTGGTGGGTCTTGATGCAGTGGAATGCATTTGATAGAGTTAGCTTGGATTTTATGAAGAGAGTGATGAAAGCATTTTTATTTCCTGATACAATAATAAGGTTAATTAGTAGGATATATGAGGGATCAGAGATAAACATCAAAATGGAAGGGTTGTTCCTCTCTGTTAAGTTGTGTCTTAACAGAGGAACCAGGAAGGGGGTCCTCCTTCCCCTTTGTTATTTTGCGGATAGTAATTAATAAAGAGTTGGAGAATTTTATCTGGGAAGGAAGAGGCCAAGAGTCAGGCGGGATAAGATGATCCTTCCAAAAGAGCAAAGAGGTTTAGAATTTCCTGATTTGAAGGGATATATCAGAGATAAATAGTTAAGGATCTTATACATAACACAAGCTGAAATCTACAATTCGGAGTGGAAAGCAATGATGATGAATTGGGGCGGGGGATTCAAGAAAAAAGGAAAGAGTGGGATTTTGGATGCAGATCCTTAAGGACATTAACAGCAAAACAGCCATACAGAATATTATATTCATAAAGTAGCGGAAAGTACACTAACAACTAAGCCAACATGGGAATGGGGAAAGAAGATATTGCCAATGGGGAAGATTGCAACTGGGGGTACAGAAAATGAACAAGAGGGGGCTGGAATTTAATAGAGGAAGCTAGCAAAGGAACCAAGGTATTGGGAACAAGTAATTAGACAGCAAATGTGATAAAATGGGAAGAGACCAAGATGACCTTTGGACTGCAGGCTAGAAACTGACTTCCCTATTAGAGATTGATATCACAGTATAGGCAAAGATGAAGGGATAGGGAACTCTTAAGTGAAATACTTGTACTTGTTGAGTTTTTAGTTGAATCTAGACTAGAAGCTGCTGTTTAAAAAGTGATAATTATAAGGGTATATAAAATCTTGCACTACAACTAAAGACATCAATCAGAGGAGGACAGAAAAGATTGGGAAGAGAGATAAGATGAGCAATTTAAAAAGAAACAATGGGAGGATATACGTATGGCTCCAAAATATGCAACAAGTCTAGAAAATTTAGGATTTTTGCCTGGAAGTGCTTGCATAGGTACACAAAGAATTCTTCCTCGCATAGATGCTAAATGCTGGAGGTGTAATGGATAAGAAACAGGTACCTGGGAGCATATATATTAGGAATGCAATGAGCTGGCAGACTTTAAAAATTCCCTACAGAATATTCTGTCAGGAATACTAGGTGAGCAAATGAGTGCAACTAAGGAAATAATTTTTTGAGCAGGGATGCACAATTTGAATTGCCTAGATGTAGTAAGGCTTTAAGTTTAATTCTTGTGGCTGCCAAAAAAGCAATTATTAGAAAACGGAAATCAAAGTCTAAACCAACCATACCTGAAGTAGCGAATATTGTAACAGAAATAAAAGAACAGGAATTGGGCTCGTTAGAAAAGGGTAGGAGTAAATTACACACAAAAAAGGAAATTGTAGGAACAATACATGCAGAATGATATTTTGGAAGAGGAATGAGGTTTAACAGAAAGCAGGAACGGAACAATTCAGGTGATGTTGGTTTGGCTACTTTGTACAGAACAATATATGTGAACTTTTTAATATGGTTTGATTGTTCTTCTTTTGACTTTTCCTGGTTAGGGGTCACCACAGCGGAACTCCGGTCTGCTAATGATTGGCAGTAGATGTTTTTATGGGTGCCGAGGTGCCAGCCCGACGTCCAACCTTCAGAGAAGGCACACCCATTCTATGCATGTCTTTTGAATGCCACTCGACCGTGGGTAGGACATGCAGACTCCACACAAAAGGTGCTCCAGCCGAGAATCAAACGGGAGAACCTCTTGCTGTGAGGCAACGCTATCGCTGCACCACAATGGCTTTGTTAATATGGTTTGATTACTTTTATATACATGTAAGTTTGCCAATGTCAGAAGTGAAAATTTTAGTTTTTTTTTTTTTTTTTTTTTTAAACAAGGATTTCCATCAGGAATAACCCCCTGAAGAGGAACCAGATCTTGTCTCAGCCATGGAGAATATACGCAGCTAGGACCAGCAGGGTTTGCTATATAGCCAGAGACCTGAAAGAAGAAATCATGCCTATATCAAGCACAAAAGGGTGATGAGAATTAATTTTAGTCCTTCTTAGCTGTACTTTGCAATATGGCATAAAATCAGAAGGGCAGTAAGGCATGCAAGTATTTCCTGTGCTACAGGATGGAGAAGACATCCAATACTAACTCCCCCCTTGCCCTGTTGCACAAGGCAGAACAGAGAGGAAGACATTTTCCTGAGTGGCAAAGAGGCTAGCCTCCAGACAACTACAAGAACAGTACCATCTATAGCCTCTGAAACCACAGTTACAGGAGAGGACAAGATGACCGAATCATGGATCTCATTAGTTTATCTCTATTGAGATCTCAACTGTTGAAAGACTGATATCCTTCTCTACTGCCATACATGCATCATCTCCCTACAGAGATGGTATGACTGTGTCCACTGCTTGTTTTACAAACTACTCAAAGAACCAGCTGCGTGAGCAAATGAGGAAAGGCCACAGAAGCACCTTTGTATTCAAGGCTTTCAGGACAGCAAGTCTGTCTGAAGTTCCAAATGGTTAATGTACAGCCCATTTCTTCTTGGGGGACCACACTCCTAGCAAATGAGAGTCAAATCAGGATTCACACAAGAACAGCACCTAACATTAAAACCTACGATAGGTTTTCCCTTTCTAAAAGTATACACATCTTCTTTGAGGTCACAAAAGAAGAGTCAGGGTGGCTTCAGATTTTCAATAACAGAATCTTTGGCAGGGATGACCCAGGATTCCACCTCTTTGTTCTTTAGTTAGACAAACGTTGGCTGGGGAAAGGAAATGAAGCTCAAGGCCAGTCCATGTTGGACCTCATGAAACTGAAGTCTTTCCAAAAAAAAGTAGTCATCGGACGTGGGGAGAGGAAAGCTGGAAAGGCTCACCTTCCCCTTTCCATTACTTCACATAAAAATGGTCTCCAGATCCTCAGACTCCTCAGAGAAGCTAAAGAGGAGGAAGTCTTGTGCCATCCACTCCAAACAGCAGAAAGACATCGGTTCATGCAAGGTTCCATGCATGGGTACGTATGGACACATCAGGTGTCAACCAACATAAATCTGACATGCAACAGCATACCCACCAAAGGCAGCACATGATGAGAAAGATGTCTATGACTGGTTTGGTACTAGCATCAGGCTATATTCCTTAAAGGTGTGGCCTTGCACACTCAACTCATGATCCCACCAGAGTTTAAATATCTGCGTTAACATCTACGTCTTGAACTGCAAAACTTGGTAAGGGGCAACCTGATGGTCCACTTTCATTAGGAATGGAATCTGTGCTCAAACTTAGGGGCAGCACTCAACATCAAATACCACAACCCTTGGCAAAGTGACTCAAGAGGCCACTCCCCTTGCATCTGGATATTTGGCTTTGGGCTCCAACCTTCATTGGGCAGTACCCATCACTAGAATGTGAAAGCAGGGGTGCACCTCCTCTAAGCTCTTCATCCTCTGACAATGAGGAGGACTGGTATAGGCTTGAGTCCTCTCCAAATGACAATTAGCACAGTAACTACTGGGTTTGGGAAGCTGTTAACTTCTTTTAGAAAGGCCAGACTATGACCAGCCTTCAAACATTGGTCACTGTGGTACAGCTCTGACTGATTTCTGAGGGTAAACATGTAATACTCAGACTTGAAAATGCAAGCCACCTAACAAAGAGGCTGAATGAGAGAAGATGCAGATTTATATGTACCAAGTCCAGGATCACTCTTTTCTCTGTGGTATGACAATTTCAGAGTTAATATATATAATTTTTGGGGGTGTGGGGGTCTTGCTCCACAAACTGGGAGGTGCAAGGGGCTTACCTCCCTGCAAAAAAAAAAAAACTTTAAAATAAGAACAGTGATATTTCACATTAGTTTTTCTCCAGTATTTTCTTACTTTTATTTACTGTAATTATGGACCTTTCAGTTATGAGTCTTAGAATTACAATAGGGAACCATTTCTGGGACTGTGCAATTTACCCCTGTCACCTGATGAGCATCAGAAGCACTTAAACATTGACTTCCACCTTGTAGCAAAGACAGCAAAGGTTTCTCTCTCTCTGGCACTGAGTGGCATGGTTACACAACTAGCACTTATAGTAGTACTTTATGATGTCCTCCTCCATGACATAGTAAAAACCACGATGACATAAGGCCTTGGTTCTTAATCTGATTGTCAAATGCACACAAGCTATCACAGACACACACATAGACAAACATACACACAGACAGACACACAGAGACAGACACACACACACAGACAGACACACAGACACACACACACAGACACACACACACATATTCTGGCATTAAACACTGGAATTTAGACTGATGAAAGCTATAATTCTGTTAACGGTGAGCTCAAGAGTTAGGCACACTGATGTGGTCACCACACATTAAGGCATGCACTGACAAAGCACAGATGCTTCCCAACATCCCCCAAGCATAAACTCTTTCAAGAATTTGCAAAAGAGCGATTGGTGGAAAGGATCGAACACATGAAGGGTCTTTGAAGCTAGATCTTGTTAATTGACACACATCCAGTGAGCTCTATTCCAAAACACATATTCTTTACAACTCTTCAGTAATGTTCAGTGTTAGAAGTCAAGAAACACAAACCAGATATTTTAAACATGCTTAGTCATCCGGCCAGAAAACTTACATTAAAACAATATGGCCTTAAGAATACAAATGACAAACTCTCAAGTTTTATATAATGAGAAAGTAGGCTCCCTGATAAAAATAAACTGTGCAGATTACAAGTAGAGATATGACAATATGATCCTTGAGATTCAGAAAGGCATAATATACTGCACTAATCTGTCTTGCACAGATTTTTACAGTACATTATGCCTGAGAGACTCCGAGATCGCTCAACTGCTACAACAGTTCAAAGGCACCAACCTGTAGCACTAAAGTAGTCTCTGGTGAAGGATATATGCAAATGTGGCAATACAGAAGCATAGCTAATTTTAATTAGGAATGTTTCTTCCATATAAATTTTGCCTAAATTCAAGTTCTTCTGTCAAATACCAAGGTACGGTAATTCAAAGAATAGAGCAAAGTCAAAAAATGGAATACTGTCTGTTGAGTCTATAGCAGGAGTGGGCCAGTTAGTTCCACATCTGGTAAGTTCTGTGAAGCCATGTGTGTGTGTGTGTGTGTGTGTGTGTATATGCACTCATAGGCTGGTAGGGGGTACATATCTATTGTAAGGTTAGGTTTAACAACATGGGTACTTGCTGGTGATAACTAGGTTGAGGACCCGTCTTACTTCGAACTGTGTCAGGGACCCATGCTAGTGGTGGGAGGGGTGTATAGGTTCATAGGTTGGTACTAGGCTATCGGCCCTACGGCCTATACAAGCCTAGCCATAACAATTCCCTGGCTATTTCTTCCCACACTATTTACTTCCCTGGACCCTTGTCTAGCAGGGCGACTGATATGATCCCTGGGGTGAATTTCCTTTCTCCCATCCAGTCATCAAGGTTCCTTTTGAAGAGGACCAAAGAGGTGCTCTGCTTGACATGTATGGGCAGTCTATTCCAGAGTCTGGGGAGTCTCTGGGTCAGGAACCTATCCCTCCAGTATGTTTTGTTTATTGTGATGACAAGGTTTATATCCCTGGAGTGTGTGGCCCTGAGGGATTGGGATTTCTTTAAGTGTGGCATGTCTAACAGCTCTGGGTTTGACATGGCCTTGTATGTTAAGCAGAGATCGCCTCGGAGTAGACAATATGCACCTATTGGCCAGTTGTGTGCCCACCATAAAGCCCAGCAGCCCTGGGCCAAGAAGCTACTGGCTGGTGGGTGTTCAGCTATCCAGCTTGGGGTACCTGGGATAACATTATTAGTGAAAGATGGATATAAAACCAATAAAACCAATCACCCTCCCAAACATGAACTAAAGATTGCTACACTCAATGCAGGTTCACTGACAAGACACAGCTTGGAAGTGGATGACATGATAGTAAGGAGCAGGCTGGACATCTTATGTAACCAGGAGGCAAGATGGAAGGACAGTGCATCAAAGACACTTGGCTTGGGATCCACAGTCTACTACTCAGGAGGAGGAAAGACTAGAAATGGTGTGAGAATTGTGGTGAGAGGAAAGGCTTCAGAGGACAGTAAGGGAAGTCATTAGAACTGGTGACAGACTCATGGTACTCAGACTCCACTGTAGGGATACGGCAGTATTCATAATCTATGCATCACAGCGAGATTATGACACTGGGGGAAAGAATTAATTCAGACAGCATCTGCAGGACCTACTATTTATAGCAGGGTAACATTAATTGGTGCTGATAAAGGGTTTCCTAATTGCATATATTGGGACAGTCAGAATAGGACACGAGGACTGCATGGGTCCATGTGGGTGAGACAACAGGAATAAAGGAGAGGCCATTCGAGACTTTTCCCTGGCAAATGATTTGATAGTGGCCAACACATGGTTCAGCAAGAGACAGTCATAAGACATACAAGAGTGGCTAACATGCAACTCAGGTAGACTTCTTCCTAATAAAGAAAGGGCACTGGAGTAGAATGACTGATTGCAAAGTCATCCCAGTGAAACAGTTGACCCACTGCATAGACCGCTGGCTGCCACAATCAGCTGCAAGCAGTGGTCAGAGAAGGCTCCAAGGTCAACACAAATTAGGCTGGGGGCTTGGAAATTGACTGGAGAAAAAGCACAAAAGTTTAAGAATAACTTGGGGTTCTAGCACCCAAGGAAGAAATGCAGTTTGAAGAATGGTGGCAACTAAAAATAGCATACATAAGGACTATAGAACAGAAATGTGGCAGAGCTAGGTACGGAAGCAAGGTACATAAGCAAAGCTGGTGGTGGAATGCAGAAGTCTAGGAAGTCATCAAAAGAATGATGGAGTACAGGAAAAAGAGGTAGATAGAAAAGACAGACGAGACTAAGAGGGGAATACTGGTTGGCCAAATAAAAGGTAACAGAGTAGTTGCAATAGCAAAGAAGAAGGCATTGAAGGCACTTCTGGAAAGAGACATAGTAGAGGGCATAAAAGAAACTCTATCAAGTTGCAAGGCAAACACAGAAAGATAAAGAATATGGTCAGACACTTCATTAAGGGATGCCAGAAACAACCACCTCACTAGTCCACAGGAAATCACAGACAGATGGAAAAAGAAGTTATGTCTTACCTTAATGTTCCATCTGAGTTGTTGACCTTCTTCCAGTCATCACTGATGAGTTCGGTTCCGAGTCGGCCTTATACCAAGCTTGTGTGCACGAAAAACTCTCAAGCTAAGCTGCTACCCACAATTCCCTTCATTCAATTACCTCAGATCGAGTCTGCATGCAACATATAGAAGAAACTGCAAGTCAGAGGCCATGTCTGTGCAGAAACCGTAAGACACCACAAAGATCCAGAAGATCTGCCAGGAACCTTTGGAGGGGGGCAGTGGGAGGGTGTGATGACTGGAAGATGATCAGCAACTCAGATGGAATGTTATGGTAAGACATAACTTCTTTATCTGAAGTCGTTAATCTTCTATCTTCTTCCCATTCATCACTGATGGGACTGAATCCCCAGCTACTTTGAGAACCTGGGTGGCCCTTATGGAAGAACATTCCTGAGAACCATTGAGCCAAAGGCCGCTCCTCCCCTTGAGATCAGATCCAATTTGTAATGCTTGATAAAGGTATGGGGCTAGCCCAAATGGCAGCTGCACAAATGTCATCCATGGAGGCCCTAGAGTGGAAGGCAACCGATGCTGCAATAGCCCTTGTTGAGTGAGCTATGATTTGGCCAGGCTTAGATTCATTCATAAGCGAATATGAGAAGGCAATGCAATCTCTGAGCCATTTAGACAAAGTAACTTTCGATACTGCACCTCCCATTCTAGGACCTGCAAAGGAAATTAAAAGCTGGTCCGACTTGCGAAAAGATTTAGTTCTGTCCAGGTAGAAACGTAATTGTCTATGAACATCCAAAGAATGTAGGCAGTATTCTCCCTTGTTTGAATAATTTGGAAAGAATACAGGGAGCTCAATGGACTGGTTAAGAGAAAAATCACCACCTTGGGAAGAAAGGATGGGTTAAGTACGAAGTGATACTCTGTCCTTATGGAAGATCAGACAAGGGCTCTTGATACATAATGCTTGCAATTCAGAAATTCGTCTGGCTAAGGTGACAGCCACCAGAAATAAGGATTTCCATGACAGGAATTTTAGATCATATGTTGCAGCAGGTTCAAAAGGGGGCAGAGAAAGAGACAGCAGAACCCAGGAGAGATTCCATGCCTCCACCGGCTGCCTGATGGGAGGCCTGCTGTGAAAAATACCCTTGAGGAAAATCTTGCAAAGGCAAGTGGAAATAAGTGGGACTCCATCTGAACCATTATGGAAGTTGGAAACAGCTGCTAGATGGACTCGAATGGTGGAAGCTGACACCCCATTGTTGAACAGTTCAGCCAGGTAATGAAGAATAGTGGCTACAGGAGCTGAGAATGGATCTAGCTTCCGATTATGTGACCAAATAGTATCTTTTCCATTTGTCCCTGTAAAGTTCCCTGCTGGATGGTTTATAAGAGGCCAAGATAATATCACAGACGGATGGAAGAGAGGGTTTCCTGCCTGGCAACTAACGGAAGTGGAGAAACCAAGCCATCAGCTTGAGAGTGGACAGATTCGGGGGAGTCAGCCCTTGTGGGTGAGATACGAGGTCCCGATGAGTGTCTAGGATCCAAGGAGGTTGCAGTAGATGAGGCCGGAGGAAGGGAAACCATACCTGACGAGGCCAGAACGGGGCAATGAGGATCACTTTGCTTCTCAACCGAATAGCTTTCCTTAGAACAAGGCAGATCAGTGGAATCGAAGGATAAGCATAAAGGAGACCCATGGGTCAATCATGAATCAAAGCGTCTCTCAGTGACTCACCGGGAGGGGGAAAGAGGGCAAAGTAGCTGCTGCATTTTGTGTTTGAGGGGGAAGTGAAAAAAATCACAGCATGGCTGGCCCAAACGGCTGAAAATTTCTGCTGCCAGACTTGGATTGAGAGACCACTCGTGAGGACGGAGGATGCATCTGCTTAGCCTGTCCGCAATCACGCTGGAGCCCCCCGGGATATGTGTTGCAATCAGAAAGCAGTTGGAAGCTATCGACCAATGCCAGATTCTCATGGCTTTGCGACATAGGGGGTAGGATTTGGTCCCTCCCAGTTTGTTTATGTACCAGACAATGGACATGTTGTCTGACTGGACAGCAATCATTCCGGACAGAAGGAGCGGATGGAAACTTGCAACGCCAATAGCACCACTCTTAACTCCAGGACAATGATATGCAAGTTGACCTCTACGTTGGACCATGTGCCTTGGGACTGACCATCCCTGGAAGTGCCCCCCCCACCACATCAGGGAAGCATCTGTGGTCACCGTGGCACTGCGTTGGGGAGCCTGGAAGGGGCGACACCAAAGATTTTCATTTGTACTCATCAACCAGAGGAGATCTTATTTGCAAGTGTTGGTGATGAGAATCTGTGAGCTCAGGGGGTGAAGACTGGATATCCACTGGGCCTGAAGGAGCCATTGTAGTAATCTCATGTGTAATCTGGCTAGGGGAAGAATAGGGATGGCTGCAGCCATAGAGCCCACAGCCTGGAGAACTTCCCTTGCAGACACCTTTCTTCAACAGAGTTATCACTTGAACGTGTGCCCTTAATCTCTGAAGCCTGTGAAGAGGAAGAGAGATCAGACTTGACTGGGTGTTGAATATTGCCCCTATGAATTCCAATTGTTGTGAGGGCTGAAGGTTGGATTTCTCCCAGGGGATGGTGATGCCCACGGACTCCGCTAGGACTAGAGTGTAGTGGAAGGCCCTGACCAGTAGGCGCTTTGTAGGGGCGGAGAGGAGCCAATTGTCTAGGTACGGAAATACCTGGAATCCCTGAAGTCTCAGATGAGCTGTTACCACTGCTAGGCATTTTGTGAACACTCCGGGGGCCATCTAGAGACCGAAAGGCAGGGCTCTGAATTGGTAGTGACTGGCTCCCAACCAGAAGCGAAGGAGGCTCCTGGAGCACTTGTCTATCTTGATATGGAAATACGCATCTCGGAGATCTAATGAGCACATCCATACACCCTCCCGCAGAAAGGGAAGGATGGGTTGAGTCGTGACCATGTGGAACTTGGTCTGAACTATTGATTTGTTTAGTTGGCTGAGATCCAGAAAGGGCCTCCAGTCCCCTGTCTTCTCTGGCACCAAAAAGAATCTTGAGTAGAACCCTGATATGCACTGGTCTGGGGAGACCTGTTGGATGACTTATTTTTGAAATAGCTTTCATATTTTGGAAGCTGCCTCCTCCCTCTGACTGGGTGGAACATCGGGAAGGGATTTTGGAGGTCTTGGATAAGATATTAGGGGAATGTGGTAGCCTCTGGTAATGATTCTCTGCACCCACTGATCGTTTGTAATAGGAGAGCCAGGCAGCTTGGTGCAGAGAAAAACGTGCCCCGACTGCTTTCAGAGGAAAGCAATCGGACAGCGCTTCAGGAGCGCTGATACGGTCTACCCGAGAAGGAATCTCTGGAGCCCTGGTTCCGGGGACCCCCTCTGCCCCAAAGGGGTGTCTTCCATTACTGGAACCCCCTCTGCCTCTGGGGGAGTCCTCACCATGTGCGTCACTGAAAGGACCTTGAGACTTCTTGTGCCACATCTTCCCACTCCTCTGGTTCCTGGAGAAGGAACGCTGAAGTTTGGAAAAGCATAGGCCCACGGCAGACAAGGTCTTCCCATCCTGCTCACACCTGGCTAATGTATCCTTGACCTTAGCAATGAACAGAGCTGATGGTTTGATAGTCCGTGAGGTCACAAATGTGCATCCAGTATCATGACTACGCCGGCACCCGCAGCTCTAGCCGCTCCTTCGCGTGCATGGGATAGCAACCTCATGGATGAATTGGATATTGACCCTAGGGTGGCAAGTTGGGAAGCAACTTTATCATGTGCTCCATCCGAAACTTGGCCCACGAGGGTCCCGGAGAGTTCGGTGATGAGATCTCGCTGGAGCCTTGTAAAATGTGCCAAGAAATTCAGGGACCTGACTGCGCTTCCCTAACCTGTCCACTGCCCAGGACTCTCTGTTGGGCAGGTGGACAGCAGGACTCTCTTCCACAAGGTCCTTTTTTATGGCTGCCGCCACCACCATAGTGTCCACTGGCAAACCTCTAGACCAATGGGGTTGATCCTCTGGAGGGAAGAGTAGCTTGTCTGATCTCCTCGGGATGGCCTCAACAGTGTCCGGGTTCTTCTACACCCGCTGCATGATGAGCTTAATCAACTCATCAGCAGGGGGGGGAATCACACAAGAAGTAGAGGGCCAAGAGCGAAAGACCTGCAGGAATACGTATTCCTCCGAGGAAGGATTGGAGGGCTTCCAGTCACACGCCTGTTTCAAGATTTCCAGGATGTCCCCAAAAGAGACATCATCAGGGGGTGACCGTGGGATTCTTTCCCCATCATCGTAGGCTGTATCTTCCATGAGGGACTACTCTGGGGAATCCATGTGTTTCCTCTTACACTCCCGATTCCGAGGGGGTTCTTCGGTGGGAGCATCCGGAAAAGTCTCAGAAAGGGAAATACCCTGGACAGGGGTTTCCTGGGCCTTGTGCTCTCGGAGTCCTAGGGGGTGGCCTTTGACAGCTGCGACTCAGAAGAAACTCAGAAGAAACTCAGAAGAAACTGGAGGGATGACTGACGTAGGAGGATTGCTAAAAGCAAGCACCCTCTCCATCACCTGGAAAGCAAGTCTGCCCGAAGAGGAGTGGGAGCCCGGAACCGGAGTCACACCCTGCTCCACACGGTCCGCTCTGGGGGCGGAGCCTCACGCAAACTCGGGGAGGTAGTCACCCTCGGACCCGAAGATGGAACCGACAACACAGTCGGAAGTGTGACCGGAACCAGAGGTTCCACACCCCCCAAGCATGGGATTGAGGAATGGTAGGTTCTGATGGAACTAACACTCAAAGGGGCCTCAGACACTGTCGTCATCACTGCCGAGGAAAGGGGAAACTATTGATTTGTTTAGTTGGCTGAGATCCAGAATGGGCCTCCAGTCAGCTGTCTTCTCTGGCACCAAAAAGAATCTTGAGTAGAACCCTGATATGCACTGGTCTGGGGGGACCTGTTGGATGACTTGTTTTTGACATAGCTTTCATATTTCGGAAGCTGCCTCCTCCCTCTGACTGGGTGGAACATCGGGAAGGGATTTCGGAGGTCTTGGATAAGATATTAGGGGAATGTGGTAGCCTCTGGTAATGATTCTCTGCACCCACTGATCATTTGTAATAGGAGAGCCAGGCAGCTTGGTGCAGAGAAAAACGTGCCCCGACTGCTTTCAGAGGAAAGCAATCAGACAGCGCTTCAGGAGCGCTGATACGGTCTACCCGAGAAGGAATCTCTGGAGCCCTGGTTCCGGAGACCCCCTCTGCCCCAAAGGGGTGTCTTCCATTATTGGAACCCCCTCTGCCTCTGGGGGAGTCCTCACCATGTGCGTCACGGAAAGGACCTTGAGACTTCTTGTGCCATATCTTCCCACTCCTCTGGTTCCTGGAGAAGGAACGCTGAAGTTTGGAAAAGCATAGGCCCACGGCAGACAAGGTCTTCCCATCCTGCTCACACCTTGCTAATGTACCCTTGACCTTAACAATGAACAGAGCTGATGGTTTGATAGTCCGTGAGGTCACAAATGTGCATCCAGTATCATGACTACGCCGGCACCCGCAGCTCTAGCCGCACCTTCGCATGCATGGGATAGCAACCTCATGGATGAATTGGATATTGACTCTAGGGTGGCAAGTTGGGAAGCAACTTTATCATGTGCTCCATCCGAAACTTGGCCCACGAGGGTCCCGGAGAGTTCGGTGATGAGATCTCGCTGGAGCCTTGTAAAATGTGCCAAGAAATTCAGGGACCTGACTGCGCTTCCCTAACCTGTCCACCGCCCAGGACTCCCTGTTGGGCAGGTGGACAGCAGGACTCTCTTCCACAAGGTCCTTTTTCATGGCTGCCGCCACCACCATAGTGTCCACTGGCAAACCTCTAGACCAATGGGGTTGATCCTCTGGAGGGAAGAGTAGCTTGTCTGATCTCCTTGGGATGGCCTCAACAGTGTCCGGGTTCTTCCACACCCGCTGCATGATGAGCTTAATCAACTCATCAGCAGGCGGGGGAATCACACAAGAAGTAGAGGGCCGAGAGTGAAAGACCTGCAGGAATACGTATTCCTCCGAGGAAGGACTGGAGGGCTTCCAGTCACACGTCTGTTTCAAGATTTCCAGGATGTCCCCAAAAGAGACATCATCAGGGGGTGACCGTGGGATTCTTTCCCCATCATCGTAGGCTGTATCTTCCATGAGGGACTCCTCTGGGGAATCCATGTGTTTCCTCTTACACTCCCGATTCCGAGGGGGTTCTTCGGTGGGAGCATCCGGAAAAGTCTCAGAAAGGGAAATACCCTGGACAGGGGTTTCCTGGGCCTTGTGCTCTCAGAGTCCTAGGGGGTGGCCTTTGACAGCTGCGACTCAGAAGAAACTCAGAAGAAACTGGAGGGATGACTGACGTAGGAGGATTGTTAAAAGCAAGCACCCTCTCCATCACCTGGAAAGCAAGTCCGCCGGAAGAGGAGTGGGAGCCCGGAACCGGAGTCACACCCTGCTCCACACGGTCCACCCTGGGGACGGACCTCACACAAACTCGGGGAGGTAGTCACCCTCGGACCCGAAGATGGAACGGACAACACAGTCGGAAGTGTGACCGGAACCAGAGGTTCCACACCCCCCAAGCATGGGATTGAGGAATGGTAGGTTCTGATGGAACCAACACCCAAAGGGGCCTCAGACACTGTCGTCATCACTGCCGAGGAAAGGGGTCCTCTCAAAGAAGTCAGGTATATGAGCCTCGGAACCAAGGGATCCTAGGGAGGAGAATATGTAGGGGTCGCCGGTGTAATAGACCCAAAGCATGGCGTAAGATGGGGTTAGGAAAATTTTAAATTTCTCTGGTGGTCAGCAGCTGGTCAAGAAGGCACACCACATCCAATTCTGAAAGGCTCCTGGTGGATCTTACCGATGCCCCCGAGGGGGAATCAGGCCGTTCCAAAAAGGGGCTGCCGGCAAACGGGTCCACAGACGGGGAGTACCGGGTTCTTTGTGGAATATAGAACGGCACCAACGGTTCAAGCTTAGAAACCGGCAGCAAAGGAATGGTTGGTGCCGAGAACGGGCTCGGAGCCAAGGTCACAGTTGGGGTGGAGGTCAAGAACAGCTCCGAAGTTGTTGTTGGAACCGACATCAGAACGAAGATGGGGGAGGTTGGTGCCGAGATGGAGACAGAAAAACTGGTCAGAACCGAGGTAGTAGTTGGCACCGTAGTCATCGGGGCCGGGGTAGGCGCCGACGAGGCGAACTCGGTATGCATCACTGGAGCCAAACTCAGAGCAGAGGTGGTCGGAACAGAGGAGGCAATATGGTGCTCGGAGGAAGACTTATGGGCCTTGTGCTTATGGCTTTTACCCCTGTCACCAGCCGGTGAAGAGGGATCCGAGCGAGGATGTTTCTTGTCCACATAAGGAGGGGATGAGACCTCCATCGCAGAAATAGTCTCTGAAAAAGTGAAAGAAAGCAGGCCCTTAAGGATCAATTTATTACGGCACTCATTCAGTGTCTGCTGGCTGAAGCTGGCACAAATATCACATGGAGGTTTCGCCAACAAATGCAGAACCCCCAAACAGTACACACACTCTTCATGAAGGTCGCTATTTGGGAGTTTACCACTGCAAGAAGAGCAGTGTTTAAACCCTGTAGTGCCTTTCTTCTCAGACATACTAGAGAACACACACACACACATACACACCACACACACACACACACACACACACACACACACACACACACACACACACACACACACACACACACACACATATACACACACACACACATATATATACACACACACATATATACACACACACACACACACACACACACACACACACACACACACACACACACACACACACACACAAATATATGAAAGAGTGAAGAAAGAGGAAATATCAACAATGTTATTGGGATACCACAAGGGTAGAAGGGCCAATATCAACAATGGTACGAAAGGGATACCTGTGGGTACAGCAGAGTCTAGAAAGATACCAAAAAACTAGTAACCATCAGGAATAAATCCACAAAATTTGTAAATTTTAGAAAGATAAATCACTTAGCTGGAGAGCTCGGTGAAATGCTGCTATATGGCTGTGCGGCAAACGAGATCCGAGGTAACTGAGTCAAGGGCATTGTGGGTAGAGGCTTAGCTCGAGAGTTTTTGGTGCACGCAAGCTTGGTATAAGGCTGACTCGGTTCCGAGGGCTCAGAACCGAACCCATCATGATGAATGGGAAGAAGATTAACAACTTCAGATCGAGTACTTCAAGCAGTTTCTGAGTGAAGAAAACCCAACAGAAGCTGTACTGCCCTAGACACAGCCTACAATGAAAGACAAAGAGAAGCCCTCCCTAGAAGAAGTAAGAACAGCACTAAGGAAAGTGAAGTCAGGAAAAGTAGCAGGCTCTGATGAGGTCAGAGCAGATACGATCAAGATGTTGGGCGAGCTACAGGAGAAATGACTTGAGGGTTTGTTTGTTTGTGTCTTTCGGCTTTTCCCGGTTAGGGGTCTCCACAGCGGAACTCCGGTCCGCTAATGATTGGCAGTTGATTTTTACGTACTGGCTTGCCAGGCCTGACGCACAACCTTCAATGAAGGTACACCCATTCACGCATGTCTCCACACAGCAGACGCTCTAGCTGAAAATCGAACCGGACAGCGTCTTACTGTGAGGCGACAACGCTACCACAGCACCACCACCGCGGGTAGAAATGACTCGAGGGTACTCATTGCAATATGGAGAGAAAAGAATATCCCTGATGACTGAAGAATAAGCATACTAGTGCCAGTATACAAGAAAAAGGGGACATATACACAAATGTGGGCAGTAAAGAGGTATCAAACTCATGTTACACTGCATGAAAATTATGGACAGAGTGACTGCAGTAGAAAGTAAGACGGAAGATGAGCAGTACAGATTCAGATCAGGATGAAGCACAATTGACCTGAAAGTTGCAGTGAGACAGATTGAGAAGAAGCTAGAGATGAGGAAAGAGTCCAACTGGACATTCCTAAACTTGGAGAAACCATATCACAAGGGCTCAAGAAAGCTGATATGGGCAGTCCCTGTGGTGGTTTGAAGTCCCAAAAACATTGGCAGAATTAGTCCCAGCTATGACCAAGGACCCACTGACTCAAGTATGAACAGTGTTGAGTCTCACAGAGGGATCCCCTGTGGGAGCGGGTATGCATCATCATGTTGTTCATATTGGTGATGGACTACATTAGCAAACAAGTCAGAGGGACAAATCAACGAAGTTACTGTATGCAGACAATGTGGCATTACAGGCAGACTTTGAACAAAAGCTTCGGCAAAGGACAGGTGACTGGAATGCAAAATTGAAGGCACCTGAGATGAAACTGAGTACATATAAGACTGTAATGGCAGCAAGTAGAAGCCAAGAACTGAGTTAGAAGGGAAAACAATACAACAGGTTAACAGCTTCAAGTGTCTGGCAGGGCTGGTTGAAGAGAAGGGAAGTCTGAGTGGCGAAGTCAAAGCTAAAATCAGAGGGACCATAGCCAAATGGCACAGAGTGTTGGGGTAGTGTATGACAGAAGTATGACAAAAGCTGAAAAAGTAAGGTCTACAAAACACTGGTGCAACTAATACTACTGTATGGTACAGAAACCTGGGCAGTAAAGGCTGAGCAGTGGAGGAAGTCAGAGTGATGCAGATGAAGTGCCTTGGATGGGTAGTGGGATGCACACTATGGGAGAGATGAATCTAGGACATCATTGAAGAAGCCGGAGTAGCTCCAACTGCAGAGAATGTCAAAGAGAACAGATTACAGTGGTTTGGGCACATGTTCAGAAAAGCAGAAGACAATCTGGTGAAGAAGACATGGGACAGACAGGAAGAAGGCAAGAGGAAAAGAGGGCATCCACCAAAGAGGTGGATGGATTGTGTGATAGAAGACTTGTGACAGTCAGGCATGATTGTCGAAAAAGGTAGGAGAGTGGCACTGAATCGAGAGAGAGATGGCAACAATCGACACAACTGATCCTATGTTGAAAAATGGAGGGAAAAAGGGGGTTGATGATGATTATGATGATGTTAGGTCTAAAAGAGCAGTATTCAAGTCAAAGACAAGATAATCAGTAGCTAATGAGATTATGCTTACTGCAATCACCACTGAGCCATTGGACACTACAGTTTTACCCAAACTGTAATGACAGCGATACTTTTTCTGAATCTCAGATGATGTCTTTTTTGTTCATTATGTGATAGAAGTAAAGAAGCTTTCTTGAGTCAGGCTTTATAAATCAGGATTCCAAATACTTACTGGACTGAATTAAAAGCTATCTTAATTTATGAGTTGGACCTGACCTTTACTTAAGGCATTACTAGCAATTAACCAAGGCAAGTTGAATTTATCCAACTGTGTCCTATAACACAAGCTATGAAGCAGTCTGAAACTTTGCTTTTACATGGTGCAAAATCTATGCTTACATTACAGGAAATGGTGCCTTCCTTGAAATGGCAAGTATTTTTTACTCTGTTCAGAATGACTGTTTAAAGTTCATACTAGATGGATGCAGTTAATGTTTAAAGAACTGGACCAATTTAAACAAAGAGTTAGAAGGACAAAATTTCTGAAGCAATGATAGGCTAGTTAAATAAGCTAATTTTAACTCATCACACCCACCGCTATGCCTCAAATCACTCAAATGTGGGCAAAACAAGGATAACACTAATACTGACAGTTCGTGGGTGGGTGGGGGGGATGACTACAACACTGAAGTAATTCCAGTAGCTGAAAGTGTAATTTTCTGTAGATCCAGAAGACTGGTTCAGCGTCTCACAAGTGATTAACTTTTATGTACAAAAAGGGGTTACTGCACTTGTAGCTTTAGAATTACCCCCTAGCTGCTACAAAAGTATGGGGCTATGCAGACTGTCAAGACACAACAGAAAAGCCCTGGTAGACATGTTACTTATTTTTTTTTCTGTGGATGACGGCTTAAGTGGTGGTCAATACTTTTACAAATCTCAACTGAAATTTCATTGTCAGAATTTTAAAAAAAGAAGTGGTCTCCGATTATTTTTTACCCCAGTAAAAAAAAATATTACGCCTCAGTCAATTCAGGATTTAAGGATGTTTCAGAGCTGTTCCCCTCTGGTAACATTTTGGGGAAGATGATATTTCTCTTTCATAAAAGTTCACCCTCATTAAAAAGACTCAGACTTGTGTGGGACTCTGTGCTCTTGAGGAAATTTACTATGTACTTGTATAATAAAGCCATTGCTACAAAATGGCTTTCAGAAGAGCCACTAACTGTAAACCACAGTGACTGGCTACACTTCAACTGTACTGAAGCCTGAGAGATTAGGGGCAGCATAAGAGGTGCTCTTTTAAGACTGGGTTGTTATGAGCATAAGAACTACAGCATCTAATTCTGCACAGCATGAACATACAAGTTTTATGAAACATAAGACTAGGATGTTTGTCCTAAATCACCAAGTTCAGATGAGAAATTCTAAAAGACATCATCATCTATGATTTTTACACCTCACATTTCATTCCAAAAATCTTAGCTTAGCAGCTAAAAATTTGTGGAATAGCTGGCTCTGTGGTGTATACAGATGGAACTCCAAATATTGCCTCGGTTTGACTAATAAGCCTGTCACATGTGGAATCAGAAAGGGATATAGGAAAGGGAAGTATTTTTCCAACTCATCTATCCCAGGGAAATAGGCAAGTTTTCAAGACAAACTGGCAGCTCTCTATTGTGATACCAGGAGCTTCAATCCAGATCAAACTAACAGGGCTACACACCATCAGATATTTCTGATATGCATGAGCTTAAGATATTGCATGCTGGGTGTGGGGGTTGGGCATGGGTAGGTCAAAAAAATCCCTATGGCAGCAAAAATAGTACTAAACAAGGATACCTCACTCTCTTTTCCCCACTTTGGGTACATGGAGCTTAGTACCCACAGCTGAAGGAAACCAGCAGCAGAGGGACAGCTGTATAAGGCTCACAAAATAAAGAAAAAAGTGAAATACATTACAATTTTCTTTCCAGGCTGAAATAAATGAACAGATTATGGTTTGATCCCACTTATTCTCATTAGGGGGTAATATATAATTATCAACCATGGGATGGGTAAAGCCAATCCCTAACCAAATGGGATAGGTTACGTCAAGCACAAGGGCAGCTAGTGTAGTACTTACCCACAAAACTATGAACCTATGAATCTAATAGGCAAGAGACACATTCTAGTAAGCACCCTTTTGTTAATTTCTGAAACATTGTGCTGTAGTTGTATCACTTCTGTCTCTACTCAATACTTCACTAGTTTATGTAGTCAATATTTAATAATTAGAAGTTATGTACCTACCATAACGTTCCATGTTAGTTGTCTTCTCTCGCCTTCTTTCTTGCTGGATGGGTTCGGAGCCGATCCTCGGCTCCGACTCGGCACTTGCTAAGCTCGAGAGCTAATTTTACCAGCTCGAGGCAACCCTATATCCCATGATGCAAGGCGGAGACTACCCAGATCTCGTTTGGTAGCTAAAGAAATAGCAATATTTTCTTCCAACTGAAGAGGAGGAAGAAAAATAACAATACTAAATAACATCATAACCCTCTAGAAAGGATCAACGTAATCTAGTGACACTAGAAGTTGAACAGCTAGAAAAAGGTAATAACCTCTTAATAGAAGATGCATAATCTTCCCGGTCTGACCAGGCTACGGGGATGGAGGGCGAAACGCAAGAAAGAAGGCGAGAGAAGACAACTAACATGGAACGTTATGGTAGGTACATAACTTCTAAATGTTAAGTTGTCAATCACGCCTTCATTCTTGCTGGATGGGACCGCGTCCCTAGCACCTCTATCCTGGGTGGCTCAATGGAACAGACTCTTGAGAAAGTACAGTTTTGTACCTACCATGAATGTAGATGTTCGAGGATTCCATTGCTGCAGTCCTTACTATTGGGTATAGTCCGCATCCAGTCGGCCCGAATACCAGAGTATAAGGCTGACGTCGGTCAGGGCGCATTAGACTGACGTCAGCACGTCAGGGTACTAATGCGCATGACCGGCGTCATATCCTCAGTCTTTTCTTGCCCCAGATGTCAGAAGACCCTAAAAAGACAAGGCCAAAAATACCTGCACCTAAACATGAACAATATATACAAAAATATAAGCAGGTAAATCACCTACACAACCACCCCTAAACACAGAGGGAAGGAGGGTAAATTGGACTGCAGCAATGGAATCTCGAACATCTACATTCATGGTAGGTACAAAACTGTACTATGTTCTTCGCCTTCCATTGCTGCAGTCCTTACTATTGGGTAGAATCCCAAAGCAGAGGTAGGGAGGCTGGCAAATCATAAAGAAGCAGGAGCTGACAACATGCCTTGCA
Organism: Protopterus annectens; assembly: GCF_019279795.1. NCBI lineage: Eukaryota > Metazoa > Chordata > Ceratodontiformes > Protopteridae > Protopterus > Protopterus annectens. Next base: position 628,199,175 of record NC_056747.1, read on the forward strand.
AAACAGCTGTGGCAAAACCAGCCCTAGACTTAGAGTAGATAGGAAGGTGATAATGCTTAGAGAAAGTATGCACTGAACTCCAAGTAGCTGCTTCCAAAATATCCTTAGTTGCCCCGTAGAAATGCTGTTGAAGTGGCAGTAGCCCTAGTGGAATGAGGCCTAATCCCAGCTGGAACCTCCTTGCCATGATGGGAATAACAAAATGCAATGCAAAAGCCAATCCACCTAGAAATAGTTTGTTTTGACACAGGCTTGCCCTGAACTCAAAGCAAAAGAAACAAACAACTGCTGAGACTGCCTAAAATCCTTAGTCCTGCTTAAGTAATAACAATTGCCTGTGTACATCTAAAGTATGCAAAATCTTTTCCCTTTATTTTGGGGTCTGCATAAAAGGTAGGCAAATGAATAGTTTGGTTTAAAGCCACACTAGAAACCACCTTAGGCATAAAGGAAGGATTAGTGCGTGTGATACCCTATCCTTATGGAAAATCAAAAGGGCTCGACTGCCATAAGGGCCTGCAACTCAGACACCCTTCTTGCAGAAGTAATAGCCAACAAAAAGCAGTCTTCCATGACAAATATTTCAATTCAGCAGTAGCCGCAGGCTCAAAGGTTGTAGAGTAAGTTTTTCCAACACAAAATTGAGATCCCAAGCAGGAGTAGGAGCTCATTGTGGGGTCTTATATTCTTAGCCCTAAGAAACTGCTTGAACAAAGGATGAAAACAATGGTGGGTCACAATCATAGTGAGCTGAGATTGCTGCAGCATGAATCTTGATGGAAGAGAAGGACAGACCCTTGTCCAGTAACTCAGTAAGATATTGAAGAGCCATACTCAAATTAGGCTCAGAAATCTCCAAATTCTTTGATTTACTCCAAAATAAAATCTCTTCCATTTTGCTGCGTACACTTTCCTTGTACTAGGTCTTCTAGCTTCCATAATCACATTTAAAACTTGTTGAGGAAGTTGAGACCTGCTGTGTTTCAACACAGAATATGCCAGGCTGTCAGATGAAGAGAGTGAAGCTTGACATTGAGCAGATGACCGTCCTGCTGGGATAACAGATGTGGAATCAAAGGTTAAGGCCATGGAGGCTTCTTTACCAGACTCCGTAGTAGAGGGTACCAGTGTTGCCGAGGCCAATCTGGAGCTATCAAAATCATCCTTGGCCTGTCCTGTCTGACCTTTAACAGTACCTTTGGAAGAAGAGGCAGAGGTGGAAAGGCATACAGATGAAGGTTTGTCCAACTGAAAGACAGAGCATCCACTTTCCAAGCTGTGTGAAACCCCTTTGTGCAAAACTGTGGCAGCTGGTGGTTTAGTGGAGAAGCGAACAGATCTATGTCTGGAGTTCCCCATGACACTGTCAATTTCTGAAATACATGAAGATCCAGTTTCCACTTGTGGGGATCCATGATTTGTCTGCTTAACACATCTGCTAAGGAGTTCTGTGCTCCTGGCAGAAACCTTGCCTGAAGAGTTAGGTGCAAGCGTGGCAGTCTCCCATAAAATCATTGCATGCCTGCATAGAGGATAAGAATGTGTTGCACCTTGTTTGTTGAAGTACCACATGACAGTTGTGTTGTCTGTTAGAATCAACACCTGCCCTGGAAGAAGTAACTCCTTGAAAGCCAGCAATGCGAACTGGACTGCTAACATCTCCTTTATGTTGATATGTAGATGCTGTAGTCTGGCAGGCCACTTGTCTTGTATCCACTTTACATTTAGATGAGCTCCCCAAGCAATGTCTGAGGCATCTGTCGGTAAAATCTGACTCGCCTCTGGCCGGTCACAGAGAGTCCCTTGTTTAGGTGACATTCCTGAGCCCACCACAAAAATACTCTTTGAAGGCAAGGTATTATTTGAATGACAGTGTCTAAATCCTGGCAGTGCTGTGTCCATACATTTTTGAGATACCATTGTAACTTCCTCATATGCAGTTTGGCATTGGGAAGCACCAGAATACAAGATGCCATGAACCCTAATGCTTGAAGGACTGTCTCTGCAGTCAGCACGGACTGATGAGATAGTTGATGGAAGTAAAGTGACAGACTCTTTTGTTTGTCCGGGTTAAAAAGGCCATCTGGGCTGCTGTATTCAGTCTCACACCCAGAAAGCACATGTCTTGAGAGGGTACTAGACTGGACTTTATTTCGTTCACAGAATACCCTAGGCATCTTAGCACTGCTATAAGATATTCCAGATGCTGTAGAAGGTCTTCCTTTTCTTGAGCCAGAATCAGGCAGTCGTCTAAATAAGGATAGATTTGAAGTCCTTGTAGCCTGAAGTAAGCTATCACTGGAGCCAGAACCTTTGTGAATACTCTGAGATAAGCCAAGGGCAATGCAGAGAACTGATAATGAGAATCTCCAGCTTGAAACCGCAGATACTTCCTGTAACTTAGCCTGATATGCACATGAAGGTAAGCTTCCTTGAGATCTAAAGTTACCATCCAGTGATCTTTGCCCAGCAGGGTAAAAGCTGTTGTAACGTCAACATCTTGAACTTGGGAATGTCCAGATAAGTGTTGAGGAGATAAATCAAAAGCAGTCTCCACGTGTTCCCCTTCTCTGGTACTAGGAACATGCGAGAATAAAATCCTAGGCCCCTTTCTGACACAGGGACTGGTAGAATGATGTCCAACACCCATCTGTCTTGAGTAATTAAATCCCAATTTCCTTTGAAAAGAGACAGTTGTCCTTCCAAAGGAGCTGCCAGACGAGAATTTACTGGCAGTTGAAAAGGCAGGTCATTGGGTCTGTTTACAAGGACTGACCCCTGCCCTCACCAGAAGTCTGAGCAGGTGAACTCCTGTTCTAGGCCTAAAGAACCTTGAGCCCTGCCCCTACCACGTCTAGACCTACCCCTAGACTGGGAATCATAAGCAGGATATGTCCACCCTTAGCAGGCCAATTTCTACTAAACTGTGGCTGTACCTGCAAAAATCTTTAACAGTTTGCATAGACTTAGCTTTGTCCTCCATTTTCTTTAAAACTGCTTCCACAGGTGAACCAAACAACACATCAGACTGCAAAGGAGCATCCAAAATCCTTGTCTTAACATGCTCAGCCAAATTTTGATCCCTCAACCAGGCATGCCTGAAGAACAGAACTAGTGGCAGCCACCCTCGAGGAGGCCTGCACAGCATCAAAACCACATTGCAAAGAATGCTTGCCCACTTGTTCAGACACATAAACTAAATCCAGCAAGTCTTTACAATCAATACCTTCCGCCAAAGCATCCACCTTAGATTTCAATTGTGAAAGGAGATAATTTTGATATTTCAGCATGTGAAACTGACAATTCAACGCCTCATGGCTAGAGTGGAAGAAGTATACACTTTCTTACCCCACCTATCTAACGCCCTTGCCTCTTTGTCAGTGGGAACAGGATTTTTAACCACAGAGGCCTTAACACCTTTAGGCCCCTGAGAAACAGTTTCTGGGTCCGCCCAGGACTCTTAAACAAATACTTATGAGCTTCGGGCACCCTATAGTACCTATCAGGTTTAACAGGAGCAGGAGGCAAAGAATCAGGGTTCAGGAAGCCTCTGCAAAAACATCTTCCACCACATTCAACACAGGAGGTATAGCTAAGGGCCTATGCTGGGGTAAAACAAGAATTCCCTAAGCCTCTTCCTGGAATCAGAGTAATCCTGGCCTTCCCATTTAAAGTGCTCCCTCATGGAATGCAGAGTCTCTGAAAATGAAAAATCCTCAGGAGGAGAAGCCAAGGAGTGGCATCATCCACATCAGAATCAGAATAATGAGGATACTCCTGCAAATCTTCATGAAGATTCAGAAGCCCCTGAACCCTGTTCAAAACTGTCAAACTCTGGTTCCACTCTAGGCCTCTTATCAGGAGGGCCCATAGAACCTCTAATCATAGTAATCAAATCTTCTGCCATTTTAAGCATATGTTTCTTAGGTACAGAACCCGAAGGCTGAGAAGCCCCTACTGAAGCTGAAGTTGGCCTACCTCTAAAAGAAGTTTTGGCAACAGAAGGAGAGGCTCTAACTACTTTGGGAAGAGAGGGAAGAATAGTTACCTGAGAAGCCCCTCAGCCTGGCCTGCCTCCTGAGAGGGTACATCCTGTAACAGTAAAGTTTCTGCCTGAGACTCTATAGAAACTCCTGGCAAAACCTCTGGCTCCACTGAGCCATCTAAAGAACCGACGTCCGGGACTGCCGGTTCATCAACCCTAGGCTTCGCTGTTTTGTCCTTGCGCTTCTTGGATGAAGGCGCCGGAGCATCCGGCGGCATTTTATAATTGCAACGCTTCCCAAACACTAATCTGGCACAGTCTAACCTCCTCTTAATAGTGCTTGTTAAACTTAGCACAAGAGCGGCAACCAACAACGCCGTGCTCAGGCCCTAAACAAGGTATACATAATGTATGGTAATCCCTATGAGGTATTTGTTTCCCAAGAAATACAGTTATTCACTTTTTCTGACATCCGTTAAATACTGAGGCAAGAAAAACCAAAATGTTCCAACGGGTACTTAGCCAACTCTGATTCGGTCTGAAACTCGAAATATTTCAGAACGCCAACCTGCACTGCAAAACTGCTTCTGCATCGGATCACGCGGCAAAAGACTGAGGATATGGCGGTCATGCGATTAGTACCCTGGCGTGCTGACGTCAGTCTACGCGCCTGACCGACGCCAGCCTTATACTCTGGTATTCGGGCCGACTGGATGCGGACTATACCCAATAGTAAGGACTGCAGCAATGGAAGACGAAGAACATCGGTGGAACCAAAATTCGCTCTGTCTCTGGAGGCCAAATCTAATTTGTAATGTGAAACAAAGGTATGAGGAGAGGCCCATGTGGCTGCTGCACAAATAGTGTCTATTGGAAGTCTAGCTTGAAAAGCTGTAGATGTAGCTAGAGCTCTGGTAGAATGGGCTTTTGGGTTAGAAATCAACTCTTTGCCTCTGAGCTGATAAATGTAAGTGATCACAGAAGACAGCCATCTAGATAAAGTTACCTTAGAAACTGGAAGGCCTTTCCTGTTCTCTGCATAGGATAGAAATAGTTGATCAGATTTCCTAAAAATTTTAGTCTTGTCCAGATAATATCTGAGCTGGCGGTGAACATCGAGATAATGTAACTTTTGTTCCGCTCTATCAGAATAATTCGGGAAAAATACCGGAAGATCAATGGATTGATTTAGGTTCGTCTGCGATGCCACCTTTGGTAAGAAAGACGGATTAGTCCTTAGAGATACCCTGTCTTTGTGGAATATTAAATAGGAAGGGCGAATACAGAGAGCATGAAGCTCAGATACTCTCCTGGCAGAAGCAATGGCAACTAGAAAAAGTGTCTTCCAAGAAAGCAATTTCAAAGAACAGGCAGCTGCAGGTTCGAACGGGGGGAAGAATCAAGGATGTTAAAATTAAATTTAGATCCCACTGTGGTGGGGGGTCTCTAATCGGAGGTTTCAATAAAAAGATACCTCGAAGGAATGCCTTGCAAAGTTTATGTGACATAATGTTGTGGTCCAAAAAGCCAATATGAAAATTTGAAATGGCTGCCAGTTGAACTTTCACTGTGGAAGAAGAGGATCCTGAATGAAAAATGTCAGCTAGGAAGTCCAATACCGAATGAATTGGAGCAGTATAGGGTCTATGTTCCTAGCTTTTGCCCAGAAAGAGAAACGTCGCCATTTACTAGTGTAAATCTTTCTGGTAGAAGATTTTAGGGAAGCTACTATGATATCCTGTACAGGATTAGAAATCATAGGAAGCCTGGCTAAGGATGGAAGTGGAGCAACCACGCAGTGAGGTTGAGAGAAGGTATGGATTGGTGCAGTTGACCCGACTGGTGGGTCAGAAGATCTGGAACCGGGTCCAGATGCCATGGCTGTACCAAGAGGTAATGATGTAGGAACGGAAACCATATCTGTCGAGGCCAACAAGGGGCAATGAGAAGCAACTTGGCTCTCAAGGCGGTTGCTTTCTGAATTAGCTGAGGTATCAGCGGAAAAGGGGGAAAGGCATAAAGAAGTCCCCGGGGGCCAATCTTGGGTTAGAGCATCTCTGGGGGGATGGCCTGGAAGGGGGAAGAGAGAGAAGAAGTCTGGGCATTTGCTGTTTTGAGGTGTAGCGCAAAGGTCGCAGCAAGGAAGGCCCCACTTCTGAAAAATCTCTTCCGTCACTGACTGTTTGAGAGACCACTCGTGAAGCATGAGAATAGCTCTGCTCAATCTGTCCGCTATGATGTTGGATTTCCCGGGGATGTGCGTTGCTATCAGAAACCGGTGAGAGGAGATTGCCCATTGCCAAAGTCTGAGAGCCTCTCGACACAGTGGATAGGACTTGGTTCCGCCCTGTTTGTTTATATACCACACTACGGACATATTGTCCGTTTGGACTGCAATAGTTCCCAGGGGAAGAGAGTTGTTTAGGGCTTGCAACGTTAAAAGCACTGCTCTCATCTCCAGAACATTTATGTGCAGATGGTACTCGAAAGGTTGCCAAGTGCCATGGACCATTTTGCCCTGATAATGCCCCCCCCCACCCGATCAGGGAGGCGTCCAATGTAACCATGGCAACCAGGGCAAGAGGAACAAATGGTCTGCCTTGATGGATTTGAGGGGACGATATCCACCAAGTCAGATGTCTTTTGCAAGTTGGAGTTACTATGATCTCGTGACGCATGAGAAGTTGTTGAAAAGACCATTGGGTGAATAGCATCCATTGTAGAAGACGCATGTAAAAGCGGGCGAGGGGAAGAAGTGTTATGGCGGCCGCCATAAGACCCAGTACCTTCAGAGCAAATCTGGCCTGAATTTTGTTGCTGAGAAGAATCACCTGGACGTGTCTTTGAATGTCCAAGATCCTTTGGTCTGTTAACTTTGCTGAAAGTTGTACGGTGTCCAATCTTGTGCCTATAAAAGTAATAGATTGACAAGGCAGATTTTTCGAAATTTATAGAAATTCCTAGCCCTCTGCAAGTGTGAATGGTGTAATTTCTGGCTTGGAGAAGCTGACGCCTGGTGGTGGCAGTGAGGAGCCAGTCGTCTAGATATGGAAACACCTGGAATCCTTGACGTCTCAGGTGAGCCGTAACCACTGCCATGCATTTGGTGAACACTCTGGGGGCTGTAGTGAGTTTAAAGGGCAGGGCTCTGAATTGGAAGTGAATGGTCCCCAGCCGAAAGCGGAGAAATCTTCTGGAGCGTCTGTGAATTTTTATGTGATAGTACGCATCCTGAAGATCTATCGAGCACATCCAACTGTCCTTGCCCAGAAAGGGCAGAATGGACTGAAGCGTGACCATCCGGAATATTGATTTCTTTACAAACTTGTTGAGTTTGCTCAGATCTAATATTGGTCTCCAGTCCCCTGTCTTTTTTGGAACTAAAAAGAACCTTGAGTAGATTCCGGATCCTATTTGGTCCGCTGGGACTGGCTGGATGGCTCTTTTTACTAGCAGTTTTGATATTTCTAGTACTGCTAGTTCCCTTAGACCGTGTGGAACGTCTGGAAGGGTTCCCTTTTGTTGAATTGGGGTTTGAATAAAGGGAATTTTGTAACCCTCGGATATAATTGACTGTACCCATTTGTCTTGAGAAAGGGAAAGCCAGGCTATTGGGTACAGCGATAATTTTCCTCCTACTGCCTCCGAAGGCGGACAATCGGGCAACATCTCAGGGATGCAGGAAGGGTTTGTCAGAAAGAGGCTCTCTGCTACCCTGATTCTGTGGACCACCTCTGCCCCTAGGGCGGCGTCTATTATTGTTACCCCCTCTGGCTCTGGGGGTAAACTGACTTCGTGCGTCAGGCGTGACTCCTTGAGATTTGTGGAACCACATTTTCCCTCCCTTCTGTCCTTTGGGGTAAGGTCTGGAAGGGGTGGAGAAATGGACTCCTACGGCAGAAAGAGTCTTGCCATCTTGTTCGCATCTAGTCAAAGTGTCTTTCACTTGAGGTCCGAACAAGGTTGAGCCATCAAAGGGGGAGTTTGTGAAGGATGCCTTGAAGGCGTCTGCAAAATTACAAAGCCGTATCCAGGACTCACGCCTTAAAGCCACTCCTGTGCCTGCGGCTCTACTCGCTCCATCGGCTGCATAAGAAATGAGCCGCATGGAAGAGTTAGCAATGGAGTTAAGGATTCCTAGCTGTGAGCTAATCTTATCCTGAGACCCAGCAGCTGACGGATCCTGTAAAACTTCTCCCAACTCTTTAAGAACATCTCTTTGAAGGCGGGTGAAGTGGCATAAGTAGTTCAGCGATCTCATGGCAAAAGTCGCTGAAGAAAAAATCCGCTTACCGTACCTGTCCATAGTCCTAGAATCCTTGTTAGGAGGATGGACAGGTACTGAAGGATCAGCTAATTCCTTCTTGGTGGCAGCAGCCACCACCATGGCATCAACTGGGGCACCCTTTGTTAAATATTGTCTATCTTGTGGGGCCGTAATAAATTTTGAAGGCCTCCTAGGGATAGGTTCCACCGAATCCGGAGCCATCCACGCCTTCCGAGCCACTACCTCCATGAGAGGGTCGAAAGGCGGAGACACCCAGGAGGTGGAGGGTCGAGATCCGAATGCCTCCAGGTATACTGACTCATCCTCAGAAGGATTAAGGGAGGGCCAGTTCCCCCTCTGCTTAAGGATTTCAAGGATGTCTGAAAATGAGACATCCTCAGAGGAGGACCTTGGGGATCCCTCCGACTCATCCAAGTCAGTATCTGATGTAGTAGACTCAGGGGAGTCTAGATGTTTCCTCTTACATGTCCTCTTACGCGGGGGTTCCCCTGATGGATCAGGAGAAGCCTCGGAAGAGGAAGATATTCCCAATGGGGAAACCTGAGGCGTTGGATCTCTGGGTCCGGGAGCAAGAGAGTGGGAAGAGACGTCAGCAGGCACTGTAGTGGGAGGAGCTGATGGAACTGTCCGTTGACTAAGCCCAGGGGCTAGTACACTCCTCATCACCTCGAAGGCTCCCCCGTCAGAGAGACCAGAAAGTTCCCGCTCCAAAGAGATAGGAACCCCAGGCCTCACCAAGAGGGAAGGCTCTGAGGCAGATGTCGGGGCCGAGCTCACCAACGCCGAAGCTCCGAGAGGGAGAACGGGGTCGGACAAGGGTCCGATGCCACTCGCCCCCTCGGAGCCGACGAGAGAGACCAGATGCCCGGATCCCTCCAATGAAGGTCTCAAGGAGGAAATCGGAGCCGAGGACGACGGAGCCGAAAGGGGTGGTATCGGCTCCGAAGTCACAATGGTGCCGGTTCCGAGGAGCTCTGGCTCCGAGCTCTGTAAGAGAGTCGAAGGAGGAATGTTTGGTGGATGTGAAATAGCTACCGTCTGTTGAGATGGGCTATGGAGTATTTGGGCCAATGCCTGAGACTTTAATAGTCTACTCACTACTCTCTCGAGGTCGTGATCAGACAGCCTGGATAACCGAGAAGAATGGCTCCGATGGCTCCGCTCCGAGAGCAAGGGTGATCTCGGAGCCGAATGTATAGATTCCACTGAAGGGGATCGAGATCTCTTTTTTGAGATCAATGGAGCCAACGGAGCTGAAGATACGTCGACTCCAGCCGGAGCCGACACTGAGTGTCTGGATTTGACATTATCGGCGCCGGATGGAGCCGATACTGAGACTGGTAAGGTGGAAGGATCGGCTCCGGCTGGAGCCGATCTCGAACCTGGTGAGGATGAACCTGAAGCCGACGGCTTGGAAGTCTGAGCCGGAGGCTTAACAGGTTTCGAGGGCTTCTCCGGCGCCGACTTAGTCAGGGAGCTCTCGGGCTTTAATAAGCCCCTTAATATCAGCTTATTTTTTCGCTCCTGCAGGACTCTTGGGCTGAAAGCATGACAGATAGCACAAGAGTCCTGCAGGTGCGAAGGTCCCAGGCAATAAACACAAGAAGTGTGACCGTCTGTCAGAGACATCTTCTGACAGCACGAGTCACACTTTTTGAAGCCTGAGACCTTAGTGTCCTTCGACATGACTGTGTCGAGGAAACACAATAGTAACACATACACACAAAAGCACTCAGTCCAACAATTTAAAATAAACAGGGATAACACAGAGTCATACACAAACAATCCCTGACAGGAAAAAATTTAGGGAGGGGAAGACCTAACGCCTAACTAGGGAAAAGGGAATAAATTACTCGAAAAAAAGGGAACACTGATGGGAATAGGGCTAAAGTAAGTCGTTAGTTAACAAAACACAAATATATATATAAATTTAAAGGGGGGTAGACGAAAAGTCTCAAAAACTGTTCACTTACCTAGAGCTGGTAAAAGAAGGCACCTCGTTAGCGAAGCGGCAAACAAGATCTAGGTAGTCTCCGCCTTGCATCATGGGATATAGGGTTGCCTCGAGCTGGTAAAATTAGCTCTCGAGCTTAGCAAGTGCCGAGTCAGAGCCATGGATCGGCTCCGAACCCATCCAGCAAGAATGAAGGCGAGATTGACAACTTAACATCTATGAGTAACACAGCAACGCATATGTCAATACTAACTTACTATTTCTTAAGCTCCATGCATTTCTCTTCTCATACTTTCCTCCTAGAAAGTAACGTTACCAAATCTCTACTTTCAGTCACAATTTAATACACTCCATCCTCTTTTCTTTCTATTACCCGCGGTGGTGGTGCTGTGGTAGCGTTGTCGCCTCACAGTAAGACACTATCCGGTTCGATTCTCAGCTAGAGCGTCTTCTGCGTGGAGACATGCATGAATGGGCATACCTTCGTTGAAGGTTGTGCGTCAGGGCTGGTAACTCGGCACGTAAAAATCAACTACCAATCATTAGCGGATCACTGTGGCAACCCCTAACCGGGAAAAGCCGAAAGACACAACAACAACAACATCCTCTTTTCTTTCTATCATGACATTAATGTACCTGCTCCTGTCAGCATTTAATAATGCATACTAAAATTGTGTATTGTCCTTCTATGACAGTGGATCATCCAAAATTTTACTGTAAGCTGATTTTTATAAATTGTATATACTGTGTATGTTTATTCTACAAAATGCATGAAACATTTTTTCATTCATATGTTCAACCTCACTACGTCCTTGCTCCTTTTATGCATATTTCTTGTGTATCATCACTAAATGCAACCTTGGGTACTGACTAGCATTTTTATGGTATTACATTGGGATGAAACGGTCAGGCTTAAATGACCTCCAGGTCGACAGCCTAGTAATCTCCTATGATCCTATAATTAAATTCTGTTTCATTCTTCCCTTTTTTTCTTTTATTACGGATGTTTGGTTTGTTGGATGTAGTTCATGTCATTTGTAATGCCTGATAACTTTTCTTGACATCTGAATTTCTGCTGCTGCTTTGGTGGACATAGAAGAAAATTCAATTACTTCAAGTGTATATATCAAGAATGGATATGTATCTTTAAGGATGCATGTTCATCTACTGAACACATTTACACTAAATGCTGTTCAGCAGAAAAAAACAGAAAATCACTTTCACTACCCCAAAACAAAGCTTTTTTTTCTGCAGGGGGCAAGCCCCCTGTACTTCCTATATGACAGCAAGCTCCCACACCCCCTCCCCCAACTTATATCAACTCCTACTTCACACAACAGTGTCGAAAAGTGCATCTTCAAAGATCACCCAAAGTGGCTTTTGGCAGACTTTCTTCTAATAAACAGCATTCAACTTAAATATATAACCAACAAAAAGCATCAAGCACAGCAAAGTACAGCAGAATTCAACAAAGTTGCCAGTTGCACGTTGGATAAATCCAGACACAAATGTGACAGTTGTAATAAATCCAGGCATAAGAACCAGAAGATCGATACTCAAGTTTAATAAAATAACAAAAAACACAATTAAATTGCTTTCATCAAAGACAATCAAGGACTTCATCAGAATAATACAAACCTTAAAATACACTGCTTAAACACTCGTTTTAAAAGCTCTGATGTCACCCAAGCTAGTTAAACAACTGAGTGAAGTTAAAACCAAACAAAGCACTTTATATTCACATCTTGACATTAAAAAATGTGTAACCTAAAAAATATTGAACATGTTACTTTACATCTATATAATGTGTTGGAAAGACAAATGAATTAAAATTCTATTTGTTTTAATTTTACAGTGCTGTCTATACAAACTGTATCATTCAAGCCAGGTAGTTTGTCTGCAGCTGTTAAGAGCTGCCACTTTAATTCTAAAGCACCAAGTTTCAACTTCAATGGGCCACCTCTGGAGTCTAAAAAAAATAGACTCATCCAGAATTTGAAACCGTGATCAAGGTTGTCCCCTACAAGTTTGCCCAAAGCACTTTTTCTTTTTTGTCTGTCAGTGTCATAAGTGTTCTTAAATTCTCTTTCTCAGCTTTCTTTCTGTCTTCCCAATATAGAAAGCTGAACATACCAGGCACTTAGCAACATATACAACTCTCATAGAAATAGAGTTGTAGTAAAGTTTCTTGTTGATCCACTTTTCACCAACCTTTTGAATGGAGATTGCCGTACAGCGTGGAAAGGGAAATTTTCCATTTTCCTTACTGTAATGCAATCTTTGAGTTGGTCTACTTATTTTGCAGGGGGGCTTACCCCCCCCCTGCAAAAAGGTAAAAAAATGTTTTTTTTGTTTTTATTTTATTTTATAATTACAATTTTGAATCTTCGAAACTTTGATCTTATGGTCCTGACCACTTGCAGTTCGAGGTTTTGAAACTTCAAGTTTGTAAAGTAGATCCCTGCTAGGACATATTGGTCCATACCAATCCAGAGAATACCACAATGAACCTATCTTAGATCATATTAACACTACCTGGTAGTACAGAGAGGTACATTTAATTAACTAGAATTTAATACATTTTTTTTTTGCAGGGAGGTTGGTATCTCCTAAATCACAAATGAAACAGCTCTGAACCCCACACCCCTGATGTCTAAATATACTATCACTGAGGTTGCATCAACTCACACAAAAAAGGAATACATGTTTTTCCTTTTTCTCCTAGGTCGGTTAGTATCAGACATAGGTTGATAAGAGAACAGGGACAAAACTCACACACTGGGGATATCCCCATAAAAGCATTACAATTTATGCTTTATCACTTTTGTGCTATAGCAATCATGTGTGTGTGTGTGTGTGTGTGTGGGGGGGGGTGGAACTGTCTGGTTGCTAAAATTGGCATCAGAAACTTTGAGAGGGTTTCAAAGTTGGCCCTACTGCCACATACAAAGAAAACATATACGCTCCTGTACCTATGTTTTATGTTTGCATCCAAGTATACAGTCTCTGTATATAGTTTTGGCTGTATGTAAAATATGCATAATTTCCTTTTAGTATCTAGTGCATCTCCTGCTAAGTCAGTGAGTAGGGTTGTGGACCTGACAGTTTTAACAAAACTAATTAGGCTACTCCTTTCAAATTTAGCTAGGGTCAGTGGGTAAAAAAAGTACTCAGATGCTGTTTAGTTTTCAAGTGTGAATTTTCACTCACAGGTGATTAGCAAAAGCATTCAGTGATAGGCCACTTGACACCAACCTAAAATTACCAAAAGTATTAATGTTGCTTAGGTTATATGATACATAGCAATATATGTGAAGTATAGTGTTTATGTTAATTTAATACAATTTGATTACTTTTGTATGAATGTAAATTTACCTTTGTCGCAACTGGTAATTCAATAAAGGTGTTTAAAAAAAAAAAGTATTGACTGATAGACCAAGATTACAGACACAGTACTTTCACGGAAAGGCAATACAGAATTCCATAGAGACCTGGTTGTCATATAACAGGGACACAGACTGAATTACAGGAAGATGACAGCCTGGATGTACAACAAATCAGTTTGACTGTCCCCATCAAGCCACTCAGGTGCACAACAAATTACATAATACTTGTAATTCATTAAACAGTGATGCAAACAGAACAGCAATGCAAACGAGATTAAGATATAATGAAGAACATTTTTTGTTTAAAAAAAGTAGCTACAGTAAACTCTCAGTTAACCGGTATCAATGGGGATTGGCAGATGCCAGATAACTGTAGTTTCTTGTGAGTTACTATTAAAATAGACCTGACTAATACTGTAATACTGTACCCTATACTATTTGTTTGGTTTGCATGTTTTTAGGTTGGGGAGAGAGGGAATTTAGTCCTATCTTCCTTTTTAAAACTCTAAAACTATAAAAACATAAGGTATGTTTCTGCGGAGGGGAAAGAAAGTTCAACACACACAAAAATTGTACTGTATTTCTTCAATTTTTTTCCGGTTGCTTGAGGTCTGGTTTCCTGAGAGTTTACTGTATCTTTCAAGGATCTTCAAGGGAAGGACCAGGATCAAGATTAGTTACATTGTTTATATGGTATTGAAGTTGTAAAATATAGGCAAAAAGAGAACTACAGATGAGAATATATATCTTAATTTGGATCTCATCTTGTTGAGATGTGTGGATGGACAGGGAAAGTATTCAGATCTGAGAGATCCTCAGACATGTATACTAACTAATACAGATGCAAAAGATTATCTGAAAATCTATCAGATTTTTGTCTAACAATTTTCAAGGAAATTATAAGATATCTTAATTATTGCTCTTTTTAACAGAAAAATGTTAAGAAAAACATTACTTTTCTGTTAACAGGGCAGCAGTCGTCGTCAAAAATAAATGTTGCCGGGAAATGTAGCCTGTAAAATTGATACATTCAAGACGCCATTAACCACAACATATACACTGGTATCAATGCATGCATGCCTACTTTAACTTGTCAATAATTTAATTGCTTGAAGTCAGTTACTACCCTGTGATAACATTGCATGTTTAAACCCAAACTTGTACGTGACAAAATGTGGAGAAAATGGCATTTCATGAAGAAGCGTGTCAGTACTATGTGTGGCTATCGTTTGAAATAACTGCGACATTTCCTGTTCCTGTATAAGTTTCATAGCTTTGCATCAGCGGGTAACGTACTCAAAATAAAAGAATGGAGCCACTGAAATTCCCCTTCAGCAACAGTAGCACTTACATAACTGCAGTTAAACAGTATGTTTAAGTAGATTATTCGATGCCTTGTCTAACACACTGGGTGAAAAATTACACATCAAGCCTTTTAACTCTGACCTGTTGGTATTTTAAACATATTGCTTTGTGGCCACAACAATAATCAAATCTCCTCAGTTCTGTAATTCTAGCCACTGCAACTATACACTGATCAAGCCACAAGAACTAGAACTTAGACTAAGGACAAGAGGCACAAATTTTAGCGTAGACAATTTATTTTCCACTTTTGTCATTAGACTTCATCAGAAAATAATACATTCAACTGTAAAAAAACGTTCCGTTTAAAAATATCTGTAAGCCAATCGAAAGTACATCTTCATCCCACAACTAAGTGACATAAACTCAGCTGTTAAATACATACTTCTGTTAAAAACGTATTTGTTGAAGTGAACCCTGCGGTTCTTTAAGAAACACAATGTTGACTACATCATTCAACCCTGGTGCTTTGTCAGAGTTTAACCTGATCTGCTACAGTGCTTCTTTTTGTTCCAACTCTCTTAAAATCCCCACCCCTTATATGATGTGTTCCCTGTTCCAGAACTGAAAAAAGGAACTTATTATACTTGGGACACTTCAAAGTGTGTTTAAAAAACGCATTTCTACTATCCTTTTTTATGCTATAGTAGTGCTCTTTAATCCTGGCACAGAGAACCTGAGTGGTCATCCAGACATAAAATGCAGTACAATGAGAACATAACCCAATGTACACCACACCTTTGGTTTTGCAGTTAAAATGATCTGACACTGGAATAGTGTGTGGCAAATTTATGTGCCTACAAACGGTACAACTTCCACATTTGTGCATGCCAAATGGTTTGTTTGTAAAATAGTCCTTATTTTGTTTACCATTGATGTGGTATCACTTTTTAGTAGAAATGCGTTTTTTAAACACACTTTAAAGTGTCCCAACTATAATAAGTTCCTTTTTTCAGTTCTGGAACAGGGAACACATCATATAAGGGGTGGGGATTTTAAGAGAGTTGGAACAAAAAGAAGCACTGTAGCAGATCAGGTTAAACTCTGACAAAGCACCAGGGTTGAATGATGTAGTCAACAACGTGTTTCTTAAAGAACCGCAGGGTTCACTTCAACATATACGTTTTTAACAGAGGTATGTATTTAATAGCTGAGTTTATTTCACTTAGTTGTGGGATGAAGATGTACTTTCGATTGGCTTACAGATATTTTTAAACTGAAAGGTTTTTACAGTTGAATGTATTGTTTTCTGATGCAGTCTAATGACGAAAGTGGAAAATAAATTGTCTACGCTAAAATTTGTGCCTCTTGTTTTCAGTCTAAGTTCTAGTTCTTATGACTTGTTGTGATATTCTGGAAGTATCAGTCTGTTTTTGTTGTTAACTATACAATGATGTTCAGAAATGAAAATTATATGCTCCCACTTGCCATGAAATGCACTTCCCTAGGGCACAATAACAGTATTGTGCTTTTTTGTGAACACATCTAACAACTTGGCTTCCTTAGCCATTCTTAACAGCTTGAAACATGTGACAATGGAGGAAGTAGTCAACGCAGCTGCCCTCCCAGGTTACAAAAGGTGCTGTGCACAGTTATCCTTGCTGCTTAAGTCATCATGAAACACGATTGCTATCACATATCCTTTTTTTGGGGGGTTAAATACATCTACATTTTGTTATTCCATTGAAAAAGTAGTAAAGATGATATTAATGAAGTGACAGTTTAAAACCAACATAAGCTTGAACCTTTATCTGTAATGTAAGAAGTTGAAATGTGAGATTTCGTTTTATCATACTTGGCTCAGGCTTATCCCCAGAAGTTTATATAATCCAGTGATGCCTTATTGCAATTTACCGAAAACCGCTACACACCCTTGTAGCTTTTTTCTTATCATTACAGAAGAAAGAAGGTCTTGGCTATTACAGTACTGCTGCCCCGTTAACTGAAAAGTACTAGAAAAACTTAGTTAAAAAAAATCACACAGTGCTTTCTAAGATGTGTCCAATGTTTCTGACACATTTCTGTTTTTCTCCTCACCAATTACCAGCATTGTGAACAGTCTAGATTCTCCTTACTGCTGAAATGTTATACCTAGAGTAAGAAGTCACCACAACCCCCAGCAAATGCAGCTACTCATACAAAAGTTTTGTATTTTAGAGATAGTAAATACAGTATTGTTCAGATAGAGACCTGCAGCTGTTCCTGTTAAGTCAACCTCAATCCATAACTTGGTGCAACTAAGTCACTGTGAAAATCTGAGGGAAGCTGCCCTTTGTACAGCATAACAAGTCCATCATACTCTGCTCGCTATATTCTGTATGGTGTACTTGTGTAACAAAACTCAGTTGCAGTTCAAAGACTAGTTGCCAGATCTGGCAATAGGCTTCTAGCCTTTTTTGCTTCTCCAGGTCAGTTCTAAGATCAATGTACTGAATGCAGACATCTAAGAAAAAAGCTTTCCATTTAAACCTAATAGTAGTTTAAAGACTCCATCTCAGACTCCAGAACGTCTGGATTTTATAACAGTGGAGAAGCTTCGACAGAATGTCAATATGAAATAGACAAAGTGAAACTGACTAGCCTGAAGCATAGACAGGTCAACTAAAAAAATAATCATAATAAAAATATCTCAAATATTTCAAACTGCACTTTTGGAAACTTGGGTAAGCACGATCCTGACATGAAGGGAAAAAAAACAGAAATGCTTAGAACTGGTAGTATCTCCAGGTACTTTAGCTGGGGATGTCCATAATAAGCAGATTTCTGACATCTGGAAAGTCTTACTCATTAAGCAGTCCTAGCACCTAAAATTTCATTCCTGAAGCCAGTGTTTCAAAAATCAGTATACATGCCACAAAAGCTCAGAAATGCTGCTCTAGATTATATTTTTTAACACTTGCAACAGTGACTGAAAAAAAAGTTCTCATTTTCCATTTAGTTGAATTTTACCTTTCAGAGAGCTGACGGATTTGAGGAATTCCCATGTACTTCTGGAAATGTTCCAGCACGTTTACAACTCCTTGTAGAAGGTTGGCTACCTCTCCATACTGTCTCCGCCGAGTCATTGCTCTGGGAAAATATCAAGCCACATTACTAATGATGCAGAAGCAAAATGAACAGTTTATTTTTTCTTTCTTTAATATACCTCAAAACCTAAAGGTACATTTTACATTATTAAATTTAGGTCAAATAGCATTCAAAGTCACATTAATTATAAGATGTTAAAGATGTACATATTCCAGCTCAACTGCAAATTAACATTATCAGGCATATTAAAAGGCTTTAAGGTTCACTACACAATAATTCTAGTGTTCACTGGAAGGAAAAGCAGAAATAATTTTTAAAACTCTGTCATCTTCCAATCAAAGCTGAAGTCTGTCCCATTTTGATACCCCATGTATCTCCCCTTGCAGACACCATCAGAAGCTCATTTTTCCTAGTTTAAGGAAAATGGTACCTTCTAGCCTGGTAACTATTTAATGAATCATTTTCCATATCTTACAGTAACTGGAAAAACATCCCTTTTCAGTGTGTATCATAATATTAGTGGAGGGGCCAGATATACAGAATGCAGTGAACTATACTACAAGGCAGTGGCTCCATCCAGAAGACACAATAATGACTAAGGCATGGTACATGGCAGTCTGTGCCTCTCTACATAACTCAAAATTGCACTTACAGAGGAATAAGTGATAGCAAAAACAGGGTAGCATGCCTGGTCAGCTCAACACAGCTGAACTCTCACGTGCTCTATTATCTCACAGCTAAGGACTAACGATGGAACTGTGACAGAATGTCACTTACATTTTGTGACAAATAGTTTAGGGGGAGCACTTCTGACAAAAGAATCAACTGGAAATAAAATTAACCTTAGTCCTTACAAAAAAGAGGTATTCAATGAACTACGAAGCTACATCTACATCAGGAACAATATTCATTAACATAGGACTGCAAATACTGCAATGCCCAAGGCAGATATTTGGTTACAGTTGGACTGATTAAGTGTGAAGAATCTCAAAAAAATGCTCACGTTCAGGGAAACTAATATCTGTTTCTTTATTTGGTGGGCTCTTCAGACCTCATCTTTTGTTTAGATGCCATGGTCTGTCAACATATAATTTATCAAGACATGCACCTTCAACAAAAAAACTCCAGTCATTCTTCTTTTACATGATCTGCTATCCACAACAAAAATTTATGTGAAGGAAGTGCAAACCAATAACTCTAAACTGCTCTTAAGGTGAACACAAGATCATGTACAAAACTGGTAACAGATGTGTGACAGCACAAGACATGTCATGATTTAACAAGTGCAGAAAAAGTAGAATCTGACATTTGCCCACTATGGTGTTGGCATGCCCAATTATGACCAGCTTTCACTGCTGACAGTGTAATACATTTCATAGGTGAATTTTTAATGTAAGCTGATGATGAATACAAGTTACACTAATTAATGCACATGACCATACCCCTGCACACTGTATTACACTACTGTTCCTTGTCTTTAGGGAAGGACTGAAAGTTATGACCACAGTCAGGATCTATGTCTTCCTTGATTAAGTTATCCTGCTAAGGTATATGACACTGATTTTAAGATTCATAGGAGTTTACTAGGCGATCAATCCGGAGGCCATTTCAAGCTTAGTCATTTCATCCCAATGTAATACCATAGAAACTCTAGTCAATACCCAGGACTGTGTTTAGTAATGACTGCCGATGTCCTTGAGGGTTGTGGGCGCTATCCCCTTTATGAAATTACAGTGCCCGCATCTACTCATCCAGGTTATTGTTGAACAGTGTCATAGAGCTGCTCTGTTTCACATGAAATTATAGCCTATTCCAAAGACGCAGCAATTGCTGTGAGACAAATATCTCCCTCCAACATGTCCAGGCCATATTTAGGTACCCAGAATGGGTAGTTCTAGTGCCGTTTGATTTACAGATGTGCAGCAAATTCATTAGGTTTGGGTCTGAGACAGCCCTGTAAGCTAGGCATAAGTCTCCCCTAAGATATCTATACAATACAGGATATAGTGACAGGGACTTTAGTCAGTCTATGTAAGGCACATGCTGGAGTTCCTTGATCTTCTTTGTTAGAAACCTCTGAGGTCTCTCCAATTGTTGCAGGTGCATTGCACAGTACATGCCAAAAGAGGCATTCTACTCAATTATGGGCCTGATTACTGATAAGCATAGAGGGGTTATAACCTCCTTTGCTCTAGAGATGATGCCTTTACTAATAAAGTGTGCTAGTAGAATGTCTTCCTTACTACAGTAGACACATGGTGGTCAAAGTTAAGAGCAGAATCAACTTGTGATTCCAGATCCCTTACCACTTCATAGGTACTTAGGGTATTGTTGTTCATTTGAGAGTGTGAAGGGACATTGTTTTTGCTGAAGGGAATGATGATGTATTTCTTTGCATTCAGTTTGAGACCATGATGAAGACACCAGTCGTTGGCCTGCTTAAGACCCACTGGAAATATGCGGACATCATTTGGGGATTCGATAATTGTAACTAGTTTGCAGTCGTCCATAATCTAAAACAGGCCCTAGCAGAACCACTTGGAATTCTCTAACCACAGCCTGAGATCTGGCTTTGTTCCTGCAGAGTGGAGAACAGCAACAGTAATCCCCTTGCACAAGGGGGGGGGGGCATCAACCGACCCTGGGAACTATAGACCCATATGTCTAACCAGCCTCATCTGCAGGGCCATGGAAAGAATAATCATGGACCTTATCAATAAGGACATAGACGACCTTCAACCTCTAGAGCCAACCCAGTTTGACTTTGGTAAGGGTAGCTCATGCTTATTAAACCTAGCAGACTTCTTTGAGAAAGTCACCAAAGCCCTGGATGAAGGTAAGACATAATGCCTATCTTGACCTACACAAGGCTTTTGACACAATACCCCACTCAGGTATCATTGAGAAACTCTCCCAGCTGGGGATTAACCCTTACATTACTAGATGGGTAGCCAATTGCCTCACCGGCAGAACACATACTGTCAAAGTTGGTGACTCCACCTCTACCAGTAGACCAGTCACCAGTGGTGTACCACAAGGGTCTGTGCTGGGCCCTTTACTGTTTGGAATCTATTTCCTGGAAGGCCAGGCTAAAGTAGACAGCCTTTGGCTTATCACGTTCGCTGATGATTGCAAAGTGGGTGCAATCACTCAGTCCCCCAATGATGCTAACATTACAGGAGGGGCTAACGCACATAAATAACTAGTGCCAAAGCCACAGTCTAAAACTAAATGCAAAAAACTGCATTATTAACCCATTTGGCAAAGTGAAATTCCTTGATAATTATATCAACAGCCCCCCCAAGTTCAAACCCAGTGGTGCGAGATCTGGGAACACAGGTAGATAGAAATCTGAACTTTGACCACCAAGTTCGCACAGTGGTAAAGAAAGCCTTCTACATTGCACATTTCATAAGAAAGGGCATCGTTATCCAAGTCTATGGAAATTATAACTCCACTATACTTGACCCTCATCAGACCATTAATACTGTACAATGCTCCCTTCTGCATGTACCTCACCAGACATCTGCAGCAGCTGGAGAGACCACAGTGGTTTCTCATGAAGAAAATTCAGGACCTCCAAACCATGACTTACATGGACAGACTAAATGCCCTTGTCACTGTCCTCATATCATACAGGTTGCTGAGAGGCGACTTGTGCCTGGTCTACAGTGCGGTCTCTGATCCTGCCCTGATGGAAATGCTGCACATCCGCAAGTCAAATGGCACAAGAGTCACTCGCTCTAGGAATTTTAAGCTAGGACAGACAGCTATATCTCTCAGAAATTGCTGCTACTCTGGAATAAGCTTCGAAGTCATGAGAAGCAGAGCTCCTCACTGATCCTACTCAAGCGCAACCTGGGCAAATGGATGGGAGACCACAAATTAACTACAGGGGTTGCACCCATGTCCCTCGTGGACAGGGGTAGCTGTTGTTTGTCACAGACTCACTCTGCAAAATTACACCCATCTAACCAAGGACAATTGAGGCAACTCTGGATTAACATGGTTAGGCTTGTAGGGGCTCTAGGGCCGCTACCCTAGTAACCTACTATGAACCTATTGTACTGTATTCATATCAATATTCCTCGTCTCTTTAAATCTGTATCTATCAACAAACTTAATAAATAAATAAGCTATACTTCACTTATTAAGAGCTGAGTTAAAAACACACTGTCATTACTTTATTATATGTACATTATCCCTCGTCCAAGACTTTAACATTTTAATGCTGATCTCTAATAATTTAAACATGTAATACAGGTATACATTTTGCAAAAATATATCATAATAATTTAAGAAAGGAGGAGAAGCCAATCATGTTGGCAAATGCAAGGGCACAGTTATTTTCATAACCTCAAAGTAAATATGCAGATTTGGGGCTCTGCACTACTCTCAAATGTCTTGTAAATCTAGAATAATTAAATAGAAAGATGGTGAGAGTGTAGTCCTCCACAATATAGAGTCAGTGTACTAGTTATGCATCTGATGATATGTTTGCACTGCACTTCACTGTGTCAGTCATTATGTATAGCATCTTCCATAAAGCTATATCACATTTGTTAGGTGACTAAGAGCAGAATATTGTCACATACGTTCTGGTATTTTTCTCTACCATCTTCTTTTACAAGGACAGAATAAAAGTACATTCTTAGTTATATATAAATAGCTTGTGTTAGCAGGTAATTTATCATTAAATTGTGCACTCTAAGTATGGTAGAATTTGGCACAATTTTCAGTCATTTGCGATTCAACCTTGCCACCTTTGGTAAGGTATTGTACTGTCCTCTCATATATTATTTCAGCTCCTACCATGCATAAATAAATTAATGAAAGAGTACATATCAACCTGTCCAGTTAGTTATGGTTTCAAAAATGTAAACTGAATAATGTAAATAAGGTATTACCTCATTAAAAAGGGAACATTCTGAATATAGCTTGCTATAATGAAGTGACCCCCAACCCCAAGCTACAGGACACACAGAATGCACGTGAAGACAAATGTTATGCAGATATTACAAAAGGACAGGTCAGAGCATAAGGAGGAATTACAGACATAACAGAGCTTAAAGAGGAATTACATAATTGCAGACTTAACAGCTTTCACAAGTAAAGTTAAACACAACTTGCATAAGACCAAACATAACTGCTGGCCTTCTATAAAGAATCAGGGGAAACAAAACCCTTATTAATCCTGTTAAACAAAGGTTAGCATGTGGACACATCCCTAACCTATAGTGACAGGCTATAATGGCAAAACTTTTTACACATGGGTAACATTAGATGCAGATAATTTAAGGATCATAAGTCTAACCAGTATTCTATGCAGAATTATAGAAAGGTCATAGCAAAACTTCTCAAAATGACACAGGTAATTTTACTTCTGCTAGACAAGGAACAGTATAGGTTTCTTAAAGGGATATATTGCATACTGCTTATCTCAGTCTTGCTAGACCATTTAACACTATTCCTAAGGGAATAAATGACAAAAAGTATTAATTGTCAAGCCATACAGAAGTAAATGAGCACTGGCTTAGCAACAGTGTTTAACAGCACTTATATGTTATACACAACTATTATCACTTTGGCTTCTTTCCTCATTAACTGCAATAGTAGCTGTGATCAGGTATCCTGTAACATACACCCTTTCCTCTCTCTTACCCCTTTTCTACTGTCTAATGTTAAAACTTCATTATTTGCCATTCTTCAGTTTTTCTTTTGTTCTGCACTATTATCCAATATATCCTGCACTTAATCCGCCTACTTCCTCATTTTTATATTTATCAATACATCTGTGTGATCTCTAAAAATTGGCATCTTAGCTACACTAGTTCCATTTTCCACTTTTCTCTGAGTGCGTTTTTACCCTTTTGGTACGTGCATTTCTTATATGTGCATTACTATCTGTCCACTGGAGATTATATATGTGTGCACAACAGTCTATCCATGGTAAGTGGTTATTGCCTTATGTCCTAATGTATTTTGTTATACACTGCTTTGCAGCAGTCTGCATTCTAGGCATGGGTCACATAAAAAAAAGGAGTGCCAGACCAATATACTTCCCCACTTCACAAATATAAAATAAAACGCAGCATAAGTTTTAGGTGGTGCAGTACCTGTCTAACCCAATGGAGGATTAGAAGTGTTGTCCCACAGGCCTCTGGACTGTGGCCACTATTTTTGGACCACTCTTTAAGATATAAAATTGTCCTTCACTGGTCAGCTTTAGTAGACAAGCTTCCATTCCTGACAATTACTGTCATGAGACTAAGTCAGATAATTTTGCTGGGGGAAAGTAACAGACTATCACAGTAGTATAGCGGGACAACAACAGTACCTAGAAAAAAATTTCCATGCAACTGCAGGAAACTTGTCATACACAGCAAGTGAATCACAAATAAAGCAGAAGTGATGTCTACATAAAAAGGCACTAAATTAATGTGCTACCTAAAAGAGACAGGACTAACACTAGCAATGAATACAAATATATATTCTAATAGTGGTTTTAATAAGTAAAACTAGCAGAAGCTTACGCTGAAACTGCAAACTACCACTTCTGAATACATTAAAAAGATACATTCTGAGGTGAATTACGGCTTTAAACAATAACCTGTTTACCCTTCCTCCCTTTTGGTGTTAATTTCCCCAGATTATCAGGATGATCAAGGAATGCTACTTACTCCAAGGAGTCCACACCTCCTGCCAGCATATGAAGGTGATTTAGGGTGGTGATTGAAGTGGTCAGGTGGCGTTTTGCATGATCCAGCTGCTTGATGTCCCGAGTTATTTCCTTGACCTACGAAGAGTAACAATAAATTACATGAGTAAATATGGTCATGTGGTCTCAGTTTCTCATAGCCCTGTGATATATATATGTGTGCGCACGCGTGTGTGTATTTAATTTTTCAAATTTCTGTCAAAAAAAGATTGATAAATATCACTATGCAGATTAACCTGAGAAGAGTGAAAGGAACTGCTCTACCCTGTCTGTGTCCTGTTCCCTCCAATGCTGCACTACACTACCTAAGAAGGCTTTTGTTTACTGAGGCACATCCCACTTCATATGACTGTTAACAGTGGCTTACCTAATGGACTAGGAGCTGTTAAAGAAATAATCACTCTGATGAAGTTAGCCTGAACCCCCCCCCCACCACCACCACCACCAGCAGATGGGAGTGGTGAGACAGGGGCTCAGTGTCTACTCCACCTATCATGGAAGCCTGCAGAGCAAGGACAACCTAGGCCCTCACCAAAAGAGTTGGAGGAAAACAGTATAGTCCCTGGCAGGTCCTGATCCTTCACCCTCTTACCAGCCTTACTAACATCTTTCGCAGTGCATACACATCTATGTCACAAAAGTTGTTTACATACCAACAAGTGTGTCAATGACACTAAATTATAGGGTTATAATTATATAATTAGCACGTTTTACACACAAACATTCTAAATTCTCTGTCACCTAGGAACTTTGTTTAGATCACAGCATAGGAGAGGGTTTGGATCCTCAGTGGGGGAGTCCTCCATCCCAGATTTTGAATACAACAACCCTGAGGTCCAGGCTATACTTTTGCATATAGTTGGTGAATCTAAAATAGACTTTTGATACATGAGCTGTTATTCTGTTAAGTTCCTCATAATGTCATTCCTCTTCTATAACTTCCCCAAGCATACATATACCATGCTTACAGACATTGACTGAACATTAAAAACAGGAAATGAACCACTGCAAGTCAAGTCAAGTGTATCCAGTGAAATTCAACAAAATCATAACTATCCACAATTGCATCTATGGTTCTGGCCTATGCAGTTACAACCAGCTTTCTAACTACATTGCAGTGTATGCAATCCTAGTACAAACAAAGTAAGAATGTTCTATCCCAATGAGGCCATACACAACAGGGTCCAATCTTTCAAATTCTTTCAGTTAACCATGACATATTGCTGTCCAAGTGCAAACACAGCAACAGCATTGTGCAATTCAATGGAAGTAAGCAGCAACTATTCATGTATATGAAGGGGTGCAATTTTTCAAAATCTTTCACTTAACCAAGCACTGCATCAGTTTAGTGGAATGTCCTCTCAATTTTGCAGGGGCTGAAACCTCACCTATAAAGGGACTGTGGCCCTTAACTGCAACCCTTGGAAAATTAAGCACTGTGTCACCACAAGAGTCTTACACTGCAATAGGCAGTTTTTATCTTGAGCATAAAATCCGTACCACTTCTATTATGGGCTTACAGTTACACCATAAAGGAAGTGACAAGCAAGGTACACTGACCCCAAAACAACTGCCATGTTAGAGGAAAAACAGTGCTCTTAGCCAAGTATTGTGTTCATGTAGAACTGGGCTATAAAGACACTGTTATTTGGGATGTGAAACACCCTCCACGCATGCACACATTTACACAGACAGACACCATGTTGCAGAGTTCAAGTTCACTCAGCAGGCATAAACGATTCAACAGTCTTACTTTTAAAACAGCATCATGTAGGTTTGCACTGCACACAGATGGCTGAATTACTCCTTCCTAGACAATGGTAGCGAGATATTAGAAATGAAACTTAATACAGTGAAATATGCAAAAGGTGTAAATGAGAATGGATCATACCCTTTGAATGCACTGACCAGCTGCTGCAACACTATAGTTATGCAGCACAGTACAGTTGTGTACACTTACTATAAATGTAGATGTTCGAGTGTATTCACTGTTGCAGTCATCACATTTGAGTTATCTGTCTGCAGGTAGCCCTCAGTTTGCCTGAATACCAGAGTCTTGGTATTTCTGCATCAGATACTGTCGCTTCTTCCATGATTTCAGGTCGTCATGGGTATAACACATGCAGCCGATGCCATTACATCAGTTTTTCTTGCCCCAGATGTCAGGAGCCCCCACAGTTGGAAGCAATTACATGGTGTGGAACACCCCCAGTAGAAAGTAAATACCAATGTTATCAGATATGACCAAACAAAAAAGAATAGGTAGAAGTATAGAAAAGCCAGGGGGCTGGAGGGAGGGTAACCAGGACTGCAACAGTGAATACACTCGAACATCTACATTTATGGTAAGTGTACACAACTGTACTATGTTCTACGTGTTTCACTGTTGCAGTCACCACACTTGGGTTGATTTCCAAAGCTGAGGATGGGTGGAGGCAGTAAAGAAGCATTAGGGCTGGCAAGCAGACCCTGTAAGACTGCTGTGGCAAATCCAGCTCTGGATTTAGAAAAGATAGGTAACTGGTAATGCTTGGTGAAGGTGTGTACAGAGCTCCAGGTTGCAGCTTCCAGGATGTCTCTGGTAGGGACTCCCCTGAGAAATGCTGTAGAAGTTGATGTAGCCCTAGTGGAATGTGTTCTGATCCACTGTGGGGTAGGTTTCACATGGCGTTTGTAGCAGAAATGGATGCAGTGTGCTATATATTTAGAAATGGTTTGCTTTGAAATGGCCTTGCCTTCTGTCCCTGTAGCAAAGTTGACTAGCAGCTGGTCAGATTTTATGAAAGATTTAGTCCTGTCCAGATAGAACCTAAGCTGCCTGTGCATGTCCAGGGAGTGCTGGATCCTTTCCCCTTTATTCTGAGGATTAGGAAAAAAGGTTGGCAAATGAATGGATTGGTTTAAAGCCACACTAGACACCACCTTGGACATAAATGATGGGTTAGTCCTGAGGGAAACCCTGTCCGCATGGAAGATAATGAAGGGTTCCATGGCCTTAAGGGCCTGCAATTCAGACACTCTTCTTGCTGAAGTGATGGCTAGAAGTAAAGCTGTTTTCCAGGAGAGGAATTTTAACTCTGCTGAGGCAGCAGGTTCAAAGGGTGAAGAGTGAGTTTTTCCAATACAAAGTTAAGGTCCCAGGCTAGAATGGGAGCTCTCCTGGGGGGGGGTCTTACATTTTTGACTCCTCTCAGGAACTGTTTGGCAAGAGGATGAGAGAAGAGGGGTGGCTCAGTATTATAATGAGCCGAGATGGCAGAGGCATGAATCTTAATTGAAGAGAAGGACAGGCCTTTGTGGAGCATTTCTGTTAAGTAATCTAGTATACGAGGTAAGCTGGACACAGTAGTGTCCATTCCTTGAGACTGGCTCCAAGAACAGTATCTTTTCCACTTTTCTGAATAGGATTTTCTAGCACTAGGCCTCCTTGCCTCAAGGAAGACATCCGGCACCTGTTATTGAGGGTTGCTGGTAATGAGTTCAGGGGATGAGCCATGCTGCTAGGTTCAAGGTTTGTAGCTGAGGATGCAAAATCTGGCCCTCCTACTGGGACAGCAGGGAGGGGGGTCTGAGGCAGGTGCCATGGTGGCAGTACTGTCAGACTGCACAAAAGTGGGTACCAGAGCTGGCGTGGCCAGTCTGATGTAATCAGGATTGTCCTTGGCTTGTCCTGTTTGATCTTTAGTAGAACGTTCAAGAGGAGGGGCAGAGGGGGAAAGGCATAGATTGAGAGGTTTTCCCATGTAAAGGACAGGGCATCCACGTTCCAAGCTCAGCTGTGGGGAGTTCTAGTGCAATATTTGCTCAATTGATAGTTCTGAGGGGAAGCAAACAGGTCCACCTCTGATGCCCCCCACCTGTGGATCAGAAAGTTGAATGATTTGGGTTCCAGTTTCCACTCGTGTGGGTCCATTAGATTTCTGCTTAAGCCGTCTGCCAGTGAATTTAGTTTGCCTGGCAGGAATTGAGCTTGCAGGTGCATTTGATTGTTCAAGACTGTGTTCCACAGAGCCATGGCTAACCTGCAGAGTGGGTAGGAATGGGTTCCTTCCTGCTTGTTTATGTACCACAAAACTGTGGTGTTGTCTGTCTTTATCAATAGTTGCCCTGGAAGAATAAGGCATTTGAAGGCTGTCAGAGCATTCTGTATAGCTAACATTTCTTTTTGATTGATATGCAGGTGCATTTGTTTTGGGCTCCATTTGCCTTGAATGCATTGTCCTGCCATGTGAGCCCCCCATGCAAAGTCTGATGAGTCTGTTGTTAGGGTTTGGGCGGCAAGGGATTGAGTGAAAGGGAGTCCTTTGTTGTGGTAGCAGGCCTCTGCCCACCAAAGGAACTTTGCCCTTAGGCAAGGAATGATAGGAATCATTGTTTCCAGATCCTGAGTATGTTGACACCAGAGACTTTTTAAGTACCACTGACATTTCCTCATATGCAGTCTTGCATATGGAATTAGTAGAATGCAAGAGGCCATGAACCCTAGGGCTTGCAGTATTTTTCTTGCAGATAGGTGGGTTTTGTTGGCCAGTAGATTGAAGTAGTTTGTCAAATAAATTTGTTATTCTGGAGTAAGGAATGCCATCTGGGAAGTTGTGTTCAAGCTTGCTCCCAGGAATACTATCTGTTGGCTGGGTACCAGATGTGATTTCTTTTCATTGATAGTGTACCCCAAGTGAAGTTAGAAGTCTCTTTACAAATGTCAGGTGCTGGAGTAGCAATTCCTGACTGTCAGACTGAATCAGGCAATCATCCAAGTATGGGTAAATTTGAAGTTTTCTCTGCCTGCAATATGCAATAGCTGGAGCTAGGCATTTTGTGAATACCTTGGGTGCAGTAGATAAGCCAAAGGGAAGTGCAAAGAACTGATACTGCATACAGCCTGCCCTAAAACACATATTTCCTGCAAGATCTTTTAAGTCCAGGGTGGCTAGTCAGGAGTCCTTGGCTAGCATAGGAAGCAGCTGTTGGACAGTAAGTATTTTGAACCTTGGAACCACCAGGACGGTGTTGAGAATAGACAGATCCAGGATAGGGCGCCAAGAGTTTTCTTTTCTGGGTACCAGAAACAGTCTGGAGTAAAAACCTTGTCCCCTTCGCTCTGCTATTACAGGTTAAATAGCCTTGATACTGGGAAGAGAAAGTACTTGCTTTTGGGCCTCTGCCCACTGGTTTGGGAGGAGGTCTGGCCATCCGCTTGGGGTAGGCAGCGAGTGAAAGTAGAATCCGTTTCTCTGGGATACAATGTTCAAGACCCATCTGTCCGGGGTGATGTACTCCCAGTTTTTTGTATGCAGGGCGAGTTTTCCCCCTAAGGGTGCAAGTACTTGGGCAAGGCTTGTAAGAGTTAAGGATAAGTCAATGCAAGATTTTACCAAAGGAAGGTGGCTTACTACTCCCTGTTTTAGAGGTGGGGGCACTCTATTGCTTAGATCTGTGCATATGCTGAGACTGTAATCTTGGTGGTCTGCTGCCCCTGGGCTTGTACTGAGAATGTCTGGGAGGGACTGGAAAGGACTAGTTTTTAGAAGGCCAATGCCTACTGAATCTAGGTGGCTGTACCTGTAGGAAATCTTTAACAGTTTGCATAGATTTAGCCTTTTCCTCCATCTTTTTGAGGTCTTCTTCTGCTTTATTGACAAACAGGCATTCTTGGTTTAATGGTACATCTAGTAATTTTGCTTTGACATGGTCTGGCAAGATTTGTTCCTTAAGCCAAACATGCCTTCTAAGAACAGACCCAGTGACAGCAGCCCTGCAAGATGCTGCTACGGCATTAAAACTACACTGCAAAGTATGTTTTCCAACTTGGTTTGCAGAATGCATCAACTCTTGTAAATCTTTTATGTTCTGCACTATCAGGAATTAACATAATTTTCTGTTTAATTAGCTCCTTAATATGCCGCTGATACTTTAACATATGAAACTGGCAATTTAAAGACCTGATGGTAAGAGTAGCAGAGGTGTATACCTTCTTACCCCATCTGTCTAAAGCCCTAGAGTCCCTGTCCGAAGGGGTAGGGTTTTGGTTGTTGTAGCCTTAATGCCTTTAGGTCCCTGGGAAATGGTCTCTGGATCCGCAGTAGGATTCTTAAAGAGGAATTTGTGGGAGTCAGGTACTCTGTAATACCTGTCAGGTTTCCTGGGAGCTGGAGGCAAAGTATCAGGGGTAAGACTGGATTCCAGGAATTCATCATCTAAAATTTCCAGAACAGGAGGGATAGCTAGAGGCCTGTGCTGAGGCAAGTTTAAAAATTCCGAGTCTCTTTTTGGACTGTGGGTAGTCCTGGCACTCCCAGCGGAAATGCTCTCTAGGGGTATGCAGGGTTTCACTGAAAGAAAAATCTTCTGGTGGGGAAGCAGAGGGAATGGAATCCTCTGCATCAGAATCCTCATGGGTAAATAAGGGTATGTCCTGGTAATCAGAAGGATCAGAGTCAACAGACTCATGATCTGAAGAATCAGAAGGAAAAATCAGTTCTTGGTCTTTTTTGTGGGGGAAGGCTGGTTTTCCCTAATTAAAGTTATAAGATCTTCAGCCATTTTAAGCATTTGTTTCTGAGGCATGTGGGCCTGAAAATGCACTTTGGCCGTCGGTTTCCTAAGCGTAGTGCGAACTCTGGGCCTGAGAAATTTGGTATTTTTGGATTGAAACAAAGTCGTCGGCTTAATATGAAAATCGGAAGGCCTGAATACACCCTCAGAAGCCGGTGCCTGCACAGCGGCTCTGGACCCATCCAAGGTAGAGACATCTTCAGGTTCCATAGTCGAAGAAGCATCTTGCGGCATACCGGACCCCAAATGGGTCTCAGTAGAGGTCTGCGAATCTGTAGAAACAGGAATCAGGGGCTGCGAAAGCGCCTCACTGAGTATTGGTGGACTGGTGACTAGCTTAACGGAAGCCTCATCAGCGGTTTTGGACCTATGCGCCTGTCTCTGTCTTTATCCATACATTTTTTTCAGAAGATTGGTGGTTGTATGGCTTATCAAAGCCATTTCGGAATACACAGAATGAGAGCGAAAGAATTTAGCGACAAAAATATCCCGATGACGAATAGTTCAGGTGTTGAACAAGGCACAAAACCGACAGTGAGGAACGTCATGGTCCGAGTCTAAACAGGTGAAGCAGTAAGAATGAAAATCTCTGTGAGGTATTTTCTTTCCACAGGCAAGACAATTATTAACTTTTTCTGACATCAGTTAGAGCAAGAAAAAAGGATCCCCAATGGGGTATTTATCTTTTAGAAGACTTCAGGTCTGAAACTCGAAAAACGAGCTGGCCGACCGGCACTTGAGAACTGCTTCTGCTTCGGACACTGCACAGCAAGAAAAGCTGATGTAATGGCGTCAGCTGCATGTTTTATACCCCTGACGACCTAACGTCGTGGAAGAAGTGATAGCATCCGACGCAAAAAACCCAAGACTCTAGTATTCAGGCCGACTGAGGGCTACCTGCAGGCAGATAACCCAAATATGATGACTGCAACAGTGAAACACAAAGAACATCTTAGAGTTCACCTCAATTCTCCTTTTTGGCAGTGTTATAACTAACTGCAGCACTGATGAACAAAAAAGTACAGTTGTGTACACTTACCGTAAATGTAGATGTTCGAGTGTATTCACTCTTGCAGTCATCACATTTGGGTTATCCCTGCCAGGATAGCCCTCAGCCGGCCTGAATACCAGAGGCTTAGTATTTCTGCATCGGCTGCTGTCGCTTCAGGACTGACGCCAGGTCATCAGTAGTATAAAGTAAGGCAGCTGACGCCATTACATCAGTTTTTCTTGCCCTAACCTGTCAGGAGCCCTCAAAGTAGGAGGCCAGGTTCTGGTGGAAGAACCCCACCAGTGGAAAATAAATACCAATATGTCCCTTGTAAGGAAAGAAAGAGAATAAAGGGGGATGGAGGGAGGGAAACCAGGACTGCAACAGTGAATACACTTGAACATCTACATTTATGGTAAGTGTACACAACTGTACTATGTTCTTCATGTTTCACTGTTGCAGTCATCACATTTGGGTAGATTCCCAAAGCTGAGGAAATGGGTGGAGGCAGTCAAGGAAACTAGGGGCTGGCTAAGATACCCTGCAAGACTGCAGAGGCAAACCCTACCCTGGATTTGGAGAAGAGAGGCAGGTGGTAATGCTTGGTAAAAGTGTGAACAGACGTCTAGGTGGCAGCCTCAACGATGTCCCTGGTGGGGACTCCTCTTAGGAAAGCTGCAGACGTGGAGGCTGCTCTGGTGGAGTGTGTCCTGACCCCCTTGGGGGGAGGCTTACCATGCTGTTTGCAGCAGAAATGGACGCAGTGTGCTATCCATTTGGAAATGGTTTGCTTGGAGATGGCTTTGTCTTCTGCCCCTGTAGCAAAGCTAACCAGCAATTGATCAGACTTTCTAAAGGATTTAGTCCTGTCCAGATAGAATCTGAGTGGTCTGTGCACATCTAGAGAGTGAAGAATCCTTTCCCCCTTGTTCTGGGCATTAGGAAAGAAGGTGGACAGATGAATGGATTGGTTGAGAGCCACACTGGACACCACCTAGGGCATGAAGGATGGGTAAGTTCTGAGGGATACCCTGTCTGCATGGAAGATGATGAAGGGTTCCACAGCCAGGAGAGCTTGTAGCTCAGAGACTCTTCTGGCTGAAGTGATAGCCAGAAGGAAAGCTGTTTTCCAGGAGAGAAATTTTAGCTTTGCAGAAGAAGCTGGTTCAAAAGGGGGCAAGGTGAGCTTTTCCAAGACAAAGTTAAGGTCCCAAGCTGACATTGGTGCCCTTCTGGGGAGCCTCAAGTTGCTAGCCCCTCTGAGGAACTGTTTGATCAAAGGGTGTGAGAAAAAGGGGCTGCTCAGTGGGAAAGTGAGCAAAAACAGCACAGGCATGAATTTTTATAGCAGAGAAACAGACACCACTGTGTAGTAGCGCAGCTAAGTAATCCAGGATGAGAGGGATGGAGGGCTGTGCTGTATTGGTTTCTCTTAGCCTGGATCCAGGTGCAAAACCTTTTCAATTTACCTGCATAAGATTTTCTGGCGCTAGGATGTCTGGCCTCATGGATAACATCCAGAAGCTGTTTACTTAGAATGGCAGATTGGTTAGGGAATAAGCCGAGCTGCCAAACTGAGTGTCTGCAATTTCAGATGCATGAATTCCCCTTCACTCTGGGTCAGGAGGTTTGGAATCTGAGGAAGATGCCATGGAGGCAGTGGGGACAGGCTGCGCAGCAAGGGGTAACAGTGTTGTCGGGGCCAGTCTGGAGCTATAAGAATGGTCCTTGGTCTTTCCTCCCTTATTTTGATCAGTACCCTTGGGATGAGGGGTAGGGGAGGAAAGGCACAGACTGACCCATGGGAAGGACAGGGCATCCACTTTCCAAGCCATGCAGTCATGCTCCCTGGTGCAGAATTTTATGAGCTGATGGTTGGTGTGGGAGGCAAAGAGGTTGACCTTCAGGGTTTTCCATTTCTGAGTTATTAGGGTGAAGATACTTTTGTTGAGTTGCCACTCGTGTGGGTCCAGAAGGTTTCTGCTTAATTGATCTGCCAGAGAGTTGAGAGAGCCTGGTAGGAATTGTGCCAACAGGTGTAGTTGCATGGAAGAGACTGTGAGCCAAAGGTTCATAGCCAGCCTATATAGAGGGTAGGAGTGAGTCCCTCCCTGCTTGTTGATGTACCACATCACAGCGGTGTTTGTCTGTTTTGATCAGGAGAACCCATGGAGAGAGAAGGGGTTTGAAAGCTATCAAGGCATGCTGCACAGCCATCATCTCTTTTTGACTGATGTGCAGAGGGATTTCCTGAGGGCTCCATTGGCCCTGTATGCATCTGCCGTCCAGGTGTGCACCCCAAGCATAGTCTGCCGAGTCTGTGGTGACAGTGTGGGTGGTGGGGGGCGGGGAGGACAGTCCCTTGTGGAAGCATGCTGTTGCCCACCAAAGAAACTCCTTTCTGAGGCAAGGAATTATAGGTAGAAGAGTTTCCAGGTCTTGAGAGTGTTGACACCAAAGGCTCTTTAGGTACCACTGAAGTTTCCTCATGTGCAGTCTGGCACATGGAATGAGTAATATGCAAGATTCCATGAACCCCAGAACTTGCAGGATCTTCCTTGCAGATAGCTGGGGCCTGGTGGCTAGTTGAGAGAAGTAGGTTGTCAGGAAAATTTGTTTCTCTGGTGTAAGGAATGCCATCTGGGATGCTGTGTCCAGACTTGCTCCCAGGAAGATTATCCTTTGGGTGGGCACCTGTTTGGATTTCTTTTCATTGATTGTGTATAGTACGGAGGTTAGTAGTGTCTTTACAAAGGCCAGATGCTTGAGCAGCTTTTCCTGGCTGTCTGCCTGAATAAAGCAGTCATCTAAGTATGGGTAAATTTGAATATTACTTTGTCTGCAAAATGAAATGGCTGGAGCAGGACATTTTGTAAAAACTCTGGGAGCAGTAGATAAGCCAAAGGGAAGTGCAGAGAACTGAAAGTGTTGAGATCTTGCCCTGAAGCAGAGATATTGCCTGCATGAGTCCCTGACAGGAATGTGGCAGTAGGCCTCTTTTAGATCTAGGTGGCTAGCCAGGCATCCTTGGACAGCATGGGTAGCAGCTGTTGGAAGGTGAGCATTTTGAATTTTGGGATCACCAGGAAGGTGTTTAGAATTTATAGATCGAGGATGGGGCGCCATGTGCCCTCTTTTCTAGGCACCAGATAAAGTCTGGAATAGAAGCCTTGGCCTATCTGTTCTGCAGGAACTTGCTCTACTGGTCTCATAGAGAGAAGGGAAAGGATTTGCTATTGAGCCTCTGCCCACTGATTTGGTGGTAGATCTGGGAACCCTTTTGGGGTTGGAAGGGTATGGAAGTAGAATTTGTATCCCTGAGACACAATGTTCAGAACCCATTAGTCCTTGGTTATGGTGGACCATGTGCTTCAGTGAAATGAGAGTTTTCCTCGTAGGGGTAAGTGAAGGTGGGCAGAGGGGGGAGGAGGAAGAGGTGAGTCATTGTGAGTTCTTACCATAAGGGGGGTGGCTTAGAACTCCCTGGTTTTGAAGTGAAGGTAGTCCACTGCTTAGATCTCTGCATTCTCTGGGGTTGCTGTCTGGGTGGTCTGTTTCCATGGGTTCTAGGATGGGCTGGTTTACTCGGGGCAGAAAAGGACCAGTGCTTGGAGGGACAATGCCTGCTGAACCTAGGGAGCTGGACTTGTAAGAAATCCTTAACTATTTGCATAGATTTTGCTTTTTCTTCCATCTTTTTTAAGACCTCTTCTGCCTTAGTGCCAAATAAGTTTTCTTTGTGCAAGGGGGCATCCAACAATTTAGATTTGACATGGTCTGGGCAGGGACTGTTCCTTAAGCCATGCATGTCTTCCAATGACAAATCCAGTGACTGCTGCCCTGCAAGAATCTTCTAGGGCATCAAAACCACAATGCAAAGTGTGTTTAGTTACTTGGCTTGCAGAATGCATTAAGTCTTGTAAATCTTTAGATTCTGCCCAAGTAGGAGGGAAGACACTTTTTGCTTTAGAAGTTCAAGGGTATGTTGCTGAAGTTTAGCATATGGAACTGACAATTTAGTGCCCCAATAGCAAGAGTAGCTGAGGTGTACACTTTTTTACCCCATCTGTCCAATGCTCGGGAATCCGTGTCCGAGGGTGTGGGATTCTTAACAGAGGTTGCTTTAATTCCTTCTGGCCCTTGAGAAATGACCTCAGGGTCAGCTGTGGGATTTTTAAAAAGATATTTGTGTGAGTCAGGGACTCTATAGTACCTATCAGGTTTTCTAGGAGCACAAGTTAGGGCATCAGGAGTCAAGCTGGATTCAAGGAAAACATCATCCACAACATCCAGGACTGGGGGGATGGCCAAGGGTCTGTGTTGCGGAAGATCTAAGAATTCCCCGAGTCTCTTTTTAGACTGAGGGTAGTCCTGACTCTCCCAATGAAAATGCTACCTTAAAGTATGCAGGGTTTCCCCAAAGGAAAAATCCTCTGGGGGAGATGCTGAAGGGATGGAGTCCTCTGCATCATAATCCTCATAACTGGAGAGGGGTTGCATGTCTTCATAGTCAGATGCATCAGATTCATCTGACTCTTGTTGACAAAATACAGATCTCTTTTCCTTTTTGAGGGGGTAGCTTGGTTTCCTCTGATCAGCATGATAAGGTCTTCCACCACTTTAAGCATTTGAGACTGAGACAAGGTAGCAGGCACCTGAGAGTGGGTCATCGGTTTCTTGGGAGTGGTTTGAGCCCTGGGCCTAAGAAACTCGGTCATTTTTGAAAGAATGGTAGTCGCGAAAGAAGACGTCAGTTTGTGTCCAGATTCGGTAGTGTGAAGGACTTCCTCAGAAGCTGGTGCCTGCTCAGTGGCTCCGGACCCATCCAAAGTAGAGACAACTGCAGGATCCATAGTCGAAGAAGAGTTTTGCGGCATACCGGACTCCGAAAGGGTCTCAGTAGTGGCCTGCGAATCAACAGAAGCAGGCATTAGGGGCTGCGAAAGAGCCTCACCGAGTACCGGAGGACTGACGACTAGCTTAATGGAAGCGTCTTTGGTAGGTTTGGACCTGTGCGGTCTCTCTCTGTCTTTATCTTTACATTTTTTTTTTTTGGAAGATCTGTTGTCGGATAGCTTACCAAAGCCATATCGGAATGCGAAGACTGTAAATGAAAATGTCTGGCCACAATAAAGGCCCAACAACAGATAGTTCTGGTGTTGAACAAAGCACACAAGCGACAACGGGGGACGTCGTGGTCTGGGCTTAAACAAGTGATGCAGTAAGAGTGGAAGTTTCGGTGTGGTATTTGCTTTCCACAGGTGAGACAATTGTTAACTTTTTCTGACATCGGTTAGTGCAAGAAAAAAGGATCCCCAATGGGGTACTTAGCTTTAGAAGTCTTCAACTTCAAATCGGAGATGAAAACTCGGGTAGTGGCCGACCTGCACTCGTGCAAACTGCTTCTGCTTCGGGCTCCATGGCAAGAAAGATTGATGTAATGGCGTCGGCTGCCTTACTTTATACTACTGACGTTAGTCCTCAAGCAACAGCAACTGACACAGGAATACTAAGCCTCTAGTATTTGGGCCGGCCGAGGGCTAACCTGGCAGGGATAACCTAAATGTGATGACTGCAACAGTGAAACATGAAGAACATCAGACAGACTGAAAGGAACTTGGTACTAACATTACAGTCTACAGACAAATGATTCAGAAAAAAAAAAAACGAAAAGTACATCAATGTACAGAACTAAAACAGAAATCTTCCAGTAGTGCAACCACAAAAAAAGATGAACGAGACTCAACAAAGGAAAGCAGAATAGTTTAATATTAAAACTTGCAACAAACAGTAAATCAGTTTAGCGCTTTCACCTGAACACCCCCAGGCTTCTTCAGAACAATTCCTTCATTATAAAACCACCATTTAAATACCAACAGCAATTAAATAGACAGCCAATCATGAAACACAAATCTCAAATCACAGAACCCACCCTTCCCAATGTTAAAAACAAAAAGTATTTATGAAAAATACAAACACAAATTTTAATATCAACACTAGAAAATCCTAAAAACACATTCATTTTGAACTTCTATGTTATAATGAAATGTAATGTAACAAATTCTAAATCTTTTTTGTGTCCTACAGTTTTGCAGCTCTCAACGTCAACACACTACCAATACTAATTTGGTCATTTAACCCTGGTGATTTTCCTGCATCAAGTTTTATTTGCCAGAAAAGTTCTCAATATTCTACTCTGGCTTCCCAGTAACCACCACAAGGGTCATGTCAGACCTGTTCCAACACAAAAAATTTAAATATAGCATTAGTACAATTCCTAGAATGTTTAAACAAGGCGCTGGTCTCTTTACCATGTGTTATATCATAACAGTGTTCGTACTCGGGTGAAAGCGCTAAACTGATTTACTATTTGTTAAAAAGTTTTAACATTAAACTACTCTGCTTTCCTTTGTGGAGTCTCGTTCTTTGTTTTTTTGTGGTTGTACTACTGGAAGATTTCTGTTTGCTTTTGGAGGATCTATGGTGGAAAGAGCGGAGTTGGTTGTGTCACAGGAGAGTATTTTCTCGGACACAGAGACTGGGAATGATAACATTCCAGTAACTAGAAGTGAATTTAATAAAATTTTGGGACTGGTTACGCAAATCGCTTCTAATCAAGCATGCTTATTGAACTCTGGGGTTTCTGGATTGCCAGGCAACCAGCAGCAGTTCCTTGGGACTACGAACAGCCAATCAACTTCCACGCTACTCAGGAGTGTTTCCTGAAGTGAAGGGAGGGTCCGAGAGGTGACTGCAATGGCAGAAGGGCGTCCACGGGTTGAGGATGTGAATTTCTCTAATTCCAAACATTTAAACAATGTAGTAGTTCATGATAACAGTTTTGACGGATTTTCGTTTGAAACTTGGACCAGTAAGAAGTTTACCTTTACCGGCACTACTCCTGATACAAACGAGACTTTTTTGGATATGTTAAAATCTTTTAGAGACAGTTTATTAACTTTAAAGAGCACTCAGATTGAAATTGACTATTTGAATGAGTGTATTGAGATTAAAAGAGTCCCTAAGGGACTACGTTTTATTAAATAGCCTAATAATGTGGAATGTAACAGTAATATGCACAAAGAATTGGTGGAATTGTTCAATAACTATGGTACAGAAATGTTAAAAATGATGGTTAGAAACTACGAAATTAAAAAGAAAGAGAAACTGCTTAAGGATGTTAATGTTTTACACAATCGTATTTCCTCTGACATGTTATTCGAGATAGAAAAAGCGAGTTATGTTAAGGTTTTTAAGGACAATGACATGCATTGTAATAATGTTATCAACATGAAGGTGAAAAAGTTGAGTAGAGATTTGATGGAATATAGAGAAGAAAGGGCTTAACTTCACCTAAGAAAATGGACAATTCACCTTCTATCAGGTACAGGTGGGGAAGCAGTTAATGATTCCAAT
The DNA here is from genome assembly GCF_019279795.1 of Protopterus annectens. Lineage (NCBI taxonomy): Eukaryota > Metazoa > Chordata > Ceratodontiformes > Protopteridae > Protopterus > Protopterus annectens. The sequence continues at coordinate 628,238,857 of NC_056747.1, forward strand.
AACAGGAATGGAATTATGGAAGAACCCTCATCCCTCCCTTTTGAGGGTCCCCCTTGAGAAGAAGTGAGAAGTTAGCCCAAAGGCAGGGACAAAACAAAAATAATTCTGATAACCATTTTTCCAGGGGGGGGGCAGGAGGCAGAGGGAGGGGAAGGAACAGAGGGACCCATTACTATTGGAACAGCAATTACACGAGGAATCAACAATGGGATTAATGAACATAGTTGTGGAGAGTCTGGAAGATATTATAGTTACCAGTTCAGGGACACTTAACAGACTTGGTAATTTTAACATTTTTAATTATACAGATTTGAACATAGAAAAAGAGCACTTTAAATTGTTCACTAAAGGTTTTCAATATGTTCCAAAAAGACTGTGTAGTTTGGTAAGAACCGTAATTGATGTTAAGCTTTTTATACAAAAGTTACAACTGAATGTATTTTTTAAAGGTGAAAAGAATGTGAATTCAGGTTTAAAAAAGTTAGTGTGTTTAGTCCCCCATTGAATCCTATTTTAAAAATTTATGGGGAAATGGTGGAGAAGGGTATAAAAAAATTGAAATTGAAACAGAATGGTAGCAGCAATTTTTATGAAAATGGCAGGGATATTGTTCAAACCCTCCAGCATAGGAAATGTAAGATGATGAAATTGGACATGGGGGTGGGGTGGTTTTAATGGACTGCATTGATTATGAGACACACACGTTTAAAATTTTAAGTGATGGTTCCAAATACAGTGTAGCCTCAAAGAATGAGATTAACATTGCTTATTCCAAGATTGATTATTATTTAATGGATAATCTGTTGCAAGTAACTATTGATAAGGAGTTATATATTTTTTTTACATGTTATGTAAAGTCTGTATTCCTACACTGTTTGGTATACCAAAGACACATAAGAACATAGAGAATCCCAGTTTTCACCCTATTGTTGCCAGAGCGGGTTCAATAACTGATCCCCTTGCTATATATGTTGATTACCAGGTTAAGAAGTTTGTTAGTACTGTAACCCATATTTCAAAGGACTCGTGGGATTTTTTGAAAAGTATTACACCAGGTTTGTACCATAAAGATTTTTTTGTTACTACTGATATGGTGGAATTATTTCCTAGTATTCCACATTCTATTGGATTAGAATGGTTCCATGAGATTTTGCTGGAGATCAGTTATTTGAGGCCACATAACGTAAATCTTATTACAGAATTTACACAAACCATTTTAAACAACTAAATGTATTTTAATGATAAATATTTTAAACAGGAACAAAGGTGTAGCAATGGGGGCTGCATGTTCTCCCTTGTATGCAAACTGTGTGCTGTATTTTTGGGAAAGGAAGTTTATTTTGAATAACGAGTGGTCTACGTATATTACTTTCTATACTCGTTTTCTGGATGATATTTACCTTTTTGGTTAGTTCCTTGGGGCAAACTGGAGTAATTTATTAGGTATATTAATAGTACAACCAAACTTTTGTCCTTTACTCATTGTTCATCTTCCCAGATGATCAACTACCTTGATGTTAGTATCTATAAGGACATTTCTAATAATTGTTTTCAATCTAAAATATTTAGAAAACCTACGTTTTCTAACTCCTGCTTACATTACAGCAGCGGATACCCTTTCTCACAAAAGAAAGGGATTGTTAAGGGGCAATTGATAAGAGCCTCTAGAATGTGTAGTCAGATTAGGAAATTGCAGAATGAAATTGAGTTTATTAAGGAGCTGTTCAGTGAAAGAGGTTACCTGAGGAATTTAGTGAATATTTTGGTAGATGAAGTAATTAGTGATAGGAAACAAAAATATCCCCCACTTTTAGGACTGTGTAATAATGTGATGATTAATGAAAGGCAAAATTAGGTGGATTATGGATTGACATTCATTCATACCTTTTTAAAAACATATGGAGACACTGCGATTATTATTAGAAAATATTGGGGAGTACTCACAGTTAATGAGGATACTAGAAGATTTTTTCCAAATAAACCTAGATTTATTAGGAGAAGAGAGACAAATCTGAAGGAGATGTTGACAGACCGGAAGTTAAAAATTATTTTTTGAGTGACAGAAAATGGGGTACTTACAGATGTGGCTTTTGTAACCAGTATATTTATATGGCTGAACAGATTCAATTGAAGGGTAGGAACATTATATTGAAACTTAGTGGACATTTTACTTGTAGTAGTGCAGGAGTTATTTATTTAGTTACTTGTGAGGCAAGCCCTACCTTCTATATAGGGAAGACTGAGAGGTGCTTGAGGAGACGAGTATACGAACACTGTTATGATATAATACGTGGTAAAGAGACCAGCACCTTGTTTATACATTCTAAGAATTGTACTAATGCTAAATTTAAAAATTTTTGTGTTGGAACAGGTCCTACATGACCCTCGTGGTAGTTACTGGGAAGCCAGAGTAGAATATCGAGAACTTTTCAGGCAAACAAAACTTGATGCAGGAAAACCACCAGGGTTAAATGACCACATTAGTAGTAGTAGTATGTTGAAGTGAGAGCTGCTAAACTGTAGGACACAAAAAGATTTAGAATTTGTTGCATTACATTTCATTATAACATAGAAGTTTAAAATTAATGTGTTTTTAGGATTTTTTTTAGTGTTGATATTAAAATTTATGTGTGCATTTTTCATAAATACTTTTTGTTCTTAACATTGGGAAGGGTGGGTTCTGTGATTTGTGTTTCATGACTGGCTGTCTATTTAATTGCTGTTGGTATTTAAATGGTAGTTTTGTAATGAAGGAATTGTTCTGAAGAAGCCTGGAGGTGTCCCGGGTGAAAGCGATAAACTGATTAAGTATTTGTTACAAGTTTTATCATTAAACTACTCTGCTTTCCTTTGTGGAGCCTCGTTCTTCGTTTTTTTTATGTACAGAACAGAACTATCTTTAAGTTTCAACTTTCTAGAAACACTTTGATTTGTACTGGTAAAATACCAGAGTACAAAACTAAAGGAACAGATGCATTACGAAACAGAAAGGATTGAAACATTTATCAAATTTCAGCTATATCTATAAGTAACATAAAATAATCTGTGCTCTGGGATGTGTGTGTTTGGCGGGGAGGGAGTGACGGTCAATGGCTGAAAAATGGTAACTGCACTTTCCACAAATAATGGTCAGGTACACACTGACTTTTAAAACTGATGTTTTGATGACAACCATGAACCACAGGAACACATTTTCCCTTTATAACCAAGTTCCTGAAGCTTACCGTTGGTTTGATAACAAGTGCCCCTCCCTTGAGTGATCCTGCTGATTTCTGGCATTACTGGGATCAAACAGGAATGTGCCTCATCTGAGTCAATGGAGTTTCATTAAAGTATGCTTTCTGAAATGTTGGGTTGCGTAAACATAAAAAAAAATAAAGTTCTTTAAAAATGCCTCCACTGTAAACAACATATTAATCACTGGAAACAGCCATATTTCTAGTGATGTGGCTTTCAATAGCAACATCTTTCTATGGGTGGTTAAACATCTGAAGGTAAAGCTCAAAGCATTTAACACTCCATCTGGAAAGGGTTTGCTTTGCTCCTGCAAGCTCTTCCCTCCCTGCTGCAAAACATAGGAAATGAAAGCTATATGCTTATGAACACAATATATCTGCAAGAAGACGATCCATCTTCAGTAACTAGTAAGACTTGGATCAGGACGAGGAAAGGATTTACACTGTTGCAAGAAATGGGTCCATATTTCTCAGCAGGTCTTTTGAAAAGAAAGTTTCTGGGTGAATGTTGTTATGCAAAACTACCCTGTTAGAGAACCCAGGGCCCTCAGCAATCACCAGAGCTAAGCAGACACTGTTAGTTTGAGCACATGAAGGTCTAGATGAGATATTCCTGGGAGGATAAAAAGCAGCATCCTGGATGGTATAAGCCTCAGATGTTTATGGAAAATAAGAGGTTGAAGAAGAGGGAATCAAACTTGTCTACGCCAAAGGGGGAACACTACTTTCACTTCTAATGAGAGAAGACTGCTTTTTGGTATGGACCTTGTTAGTCATGGAAAATGTACTGAGGTGGCCATCATAGGACATTACTAGGCTATTGCCCTTGAGCCCCTTACAAGCTTAACCAAGAATTTACCCCATGTTACAAGTCAGCACCCTATGCCACTGTCCAACAGGGACACAGGTGGAATCCCATGGGTGCATTTTCTGTTTCCCATCCAGTTATCCAGGTTGATATTAAAAAGGGTTAATGAGGTACTCTGCTTTAATTGGGGAGGCAGTCTATTCCACAAAAGGGGGAGTCTCTGCGTCACAAATCTGTCCCACCAACAAGTCCTACTGATGTCGCAGACCAGGCTGAGGTCGTACGTGCGGGTTGAGTTGAGCTTGATTTGCGGATATGCAGCAGTCCCATCAGGGGAGGGTCTGAAATTGCACTGTATGCCAGATAGAGGTCACCTCTGAGGAGTCTGTAGGAGACTGAGTCGAGGGACAGGGCTTTTAGCCTATCTGTGTAATGTAGATTGTTTGAGGCCCTGGATTCTCCGGGTGAGGAACCTCTGTGGTCTTTCCAGCTGCTCCATGAGCTTTGTGAGGCAAATGCCAAAAGGGGCATTGTACTCGATAATGGGTCTTATAAGGAAAGAATACAAGGATGTTAAGACCACTTAGTCCCTGGATGAGACACCCTTACTAATGAGGTGGGCCATGTAGAAAGCTTTCCGCACAACGGAAGCATTATGTGGTCAAAAGTCAGTTTGCTATCAACCTGGGTGCCCAAGTCCCTCATGGCTGATTGCGTGCTTAGGACCTTATTATCAATGTTATAATTTGTGGGGAAGTCACTCTCCCTAAAACAGATGATGATGCATTTTTTGGCATTCAGTTTGAAGCCATGTTTCTGACAACAGTTATTTGTTTGGATGAGACCCTCTTGGAGGATGTCCACATCACTAGGGGAATTGATGACAGCATCCAGCTTGCAGTCATCTGCAAACATGGTAAACCATAACCCACTATATTTGGCCTGCACCTCCGAGAAGTATATCCCAAACAGCAGAGGCCCCAAGACTGATCCCTGGGGTACACCGCTTGTTACAGGTCTACTAATTGAGGTGGCTTCCCCTATTTTAACTAGGTGGGTTCTATCAGTGAGCCAGTTTACTACCCATCTGGTAACATATGGAATGATGCCTAGTTAAGAGAGTGTATCTATTATACCTGAGTAGGGAATAGTATCAAAGGCTTTGGCCAAGTCAAGGTAGGCGGTATGTACCATCTTCCCCTTGTCTATGGCCTTGGTGACTGTCTCAAAGAAGTTGTCCATATCTAACAGGCATGACCTCCCCTTGACAAAACCAAACTGTGTAGGGTCAAGTGTCTGGAGGTTGCCAATGTCCTTGTTAATGAAGTCCATGATAATCTGCTCCATGGCCTTGCAGACCAGGCTAGTTAGGCTGATGGGTCTATAATTTCCTGGAGCGGTGGACACTCCACCTTTGTGCAAAGGGATGACAGTAGTGGTCCTCCACTCAGCTGGGACAAAGCCAGCACTCCACTTGGTTGAATAGGATGCCTAATGGTACTGCAAGTTCTTGCCTGAGTTTATGTAGGATGCAGCCTGTGATGATATTGGGTCCCATGGAGGCTGTATTTTTTGCCTTTGAGAGGGCAGTGATGACTTGCTCCATAGAGATAAGGGGAGGGGGACAGGTGCTGGGGATGTCTCGTTTTACTGATGGGGGGGACAGAGGAATGAAGTTTTCAATGAACCTGTCTGCCAGCAGGTATTGATAGGACAAGCTTTGTGCGTATTGCACAGTGTTTTGTTGAAGACACGAGTTGTTTTTTAACAATCAGTACAGTATTGAGTATTTTTGATGTGAGACAAATTAATTGTTGTATATGACCCCTTTTGAGTAGTTTTTTTGCTTGAATTAGTTGGCCATCAGTAATTGGTATGTACACAGATGGTGTCAAAGAACTGAACAAGTCCCGTTTGTGAGTGATGCACACACTAAATATATTGGTCTTAAATTGCCATATGTTTGAAGTAGACAGCACCTGTCCGCATATTGGATGCGATCAGAATGTATTTCATGTTTTTGAATGAAATTTGATTCTTATGATGTATGCGAACAATGGAGATATGAAAGAACATTAACATTCAAGTTAGGAAGCAAACCAGCTTCTTAGTTGGTCATTAAATTTGGATCTATGTATTATGTGACTTTACTACTTATGTGCAATATTAGTTTTTTACAGGGTTTATCCACTAGGGGCTTTTAAACAATGTAACTTGCTTAGTTAGACTGTGATGCGATATGTTTGGAACAATTTGATTGGCTGCTTTATATTTTTTAAATGTTTTGTAACCAATTTGTTTTATGGTCTGATGAAGCTATTTAGTGAAAGTGCTTACCGTATCTGAATAAACGTGTTTTTTTTTAACGTTTTATGACAGTGGTTACTTGTTGCCGAGTTTGTGGACTGCACTCATATTTTTATTTATCATGACTTGTGCTTATTCTATGGGGAGTTACACATTTATCCTCTCTGGCACAGTGCTTTTAGTCTGTGCTGCCTGTTATATGTGAAGAAGGCCTTATGACTGTCATTAGTAGATGTGGCCAGTTTGGACTCAAAGCTTGCTTTGGAGGATTTCACTAGTGCTCTTATTTGCTTGTTCCGGCTAAGGAGAGATTGCTTCCAATTAGGCACTTGCTCCTTCGTGGTCCTGGACAGCAATTTTTTTCTTTTATTATAGATGTCCGCCAGACAGGTTTACTCTTCCTTGACGAGGATGATTTCGTCCTATCTGGTATTCCTGATTCCATGCAGCTATATAAATGCTAATATAGTATTTTGGTGTAGGTCTGGACATATGTGCCAGTCCCTATGGAGGGGGAGGGGGCTGTGAAGCTGTTTATACCTTCCCTCAGGAGGTTGTAATCAGCTTTGGAGAAGTTTTTTGCTTGACCCTAGCTAGGGGGGTAGGGGGAGATGGTGACTTCGAAAGTGACTGCTTTGTGGTCGGATCTTAACAGGGATGATGACACTGTAGGGATGCTGCAGTGGTTACTCATGTTGGTTAATACAAAGTCCAAGATATTTTCACCTCTTGTGGGGGTGTCAACCAACTGGCCCAAGGCCTCTGCATTGACGATATCAAGGAATCTCTGGGCATTTGTGTTTTGGCATGAGTATTTCTTCCAATCTATAGTTGGATAGTTAAAAGTTGCCCAAGATCAGGGTAAAGGGTTGAATCTTGACAAATTCGAAAAGGTCCAGATAGGTGGAGTGGGCATCTTGAGTCAAAGTTGGAGGCCTACACCGAGCTATGATTTGAATAGGGGACTTGTCAGTTGTTAACTGCACCTGGAGTGCTTCCTGTGCATCATACTGTTTGACCAGCATAGCGGTGTGTATGTCTTTTATATACATTGCAGCTCCACCTCCTTTTGCTTTGCTGCCCACGGTTAGGGGTCTGAATGAATGATAGGGTGAGCAATCTGGTATGGCTGGGGTGTTCTCCGCAGCTTTGACCTAGGTTTCTGTGACTGCACAAATGTCAGCTTCTTCCAGGGTTAAGAATGTTTGCAATGAGTGCAGTTTTATGTTTAGACTGCTAGCGTTTAGCAGCATGACCTTTGATTTACGTTTTGATAAAATTTTCATGTTGGTAGTTTTGACCTTTGGCATGGTCTATAAAAAGTGCTATGGGGGAGGCAATAACTTTTGTGTGGACCTTGAAGCCCAAAGGAGACAGATGGAGGCCATCTCTGGCAAAGCATCATGGTTTGTCAATCATGTCATCCCAGGCTGATACGTACTGGATCTCCTTGGAATGACACCAGAAACTAAGCCAATTGTTAAAGTCAATAATTTTCTGTTTGTATTGAGGCAACATTCTGGGTGATGGCAGAATGGGTATGAATGAGCATCCTTTGCTCAACCCCTAGAGGTTAGATTAGTAACAAATAACGTTTGGCTGGTACAGCAAAGAAGTCAAAGACTCGGTGCCCCTAAAGACAAAAGATCCTTGCATGGCATTAAAAAGCACTGCCTCTATTTGTATGCCAAAGAATTTTATTAATCTGGAATGTGTGTGTTGCTACTACAAAATGTAGAACTGAATGCCCCAATACCACACTCTTATGACCTCCTAATACAAATTTTAATCTGCAATGTTTCTTTATATGCCAGACACCAGCCATTTTGACCATTTGGACAGAAATCACTCCCTGAAGCACAGGATTATAAAATACCAGAAAAGACAGCAGCACATTTCTCATTTTCAAGAGGCTGCTATGAAATTTCCCGAAGCACTTTGGTCCCATGAACCATATAGCCACTTAACTGCCCCATTCTCAGGTAGATGCAGCAGGGGGATTCAAGATGGAAGGGTTTGCCTATTAATAGCTCTGTCTGACCTAGCCATCAGTTTAGGTAAGAGTAGCACATATTTGAAAAACAAATGGATTGGAGGAGACAGTCTTTGTCTTGTGACAATTGAACTCTGAGGGCACAGTGAAGTACTTTCAAATGAAAAAGTTTGAATCAGGAGTCTTTATTTAAAACATCACAAATTCTAGTGCCTTGGTAAAAACCTTCAATGGAGTCAAAATACGTCAGCCGAAACACCATCTATATGGCATAAGTACATAATCAACCAGCAATTCTCATCTAGTTAGCATCCTGCTTTATCCCTTTAGGATTCAATGTCCCAAATGTAAGTATATAAACTGCATCTTTACAGTGAAGTGGCTTCTCTAAGATTGATTTCCTTCTTAATACTAATGCATATACGTTCTAAGATGCTGGCCTTAATTGTGCCAGCACTGGCTAAATACTGTCTACTGGAATCTTGGCGACAAGAGTGGAGCTTACCGACATTCTGATATCAAAATCCTTTATTTCCAGAACCAATAAAATGCAAACAAACTGCAGTAAGCTGGGAGATTCCACACAAGCAAAGGAGAAGCACATCTGGAACACAAACTGGCCTGCATCTTTCTTGAAGAAAAAGCAGGCTGCTCAAGCACCACAAAGGCAAGCAAAGTACAGTTTTGTACCTACCATAAATGTAGATGTCCGAACTGGATAGCATCTGCAGTCATAACAAGTGGGTTGTCCTGTCGTCAGGCAGCAGCCCTGCAATCGACCAGATCCCAAAGTCCGGTCCGGCTTCGGCTGATGTGCACGCACTCCACATCATTCATGTTGGTCTTCGGTATACCATATGCCCTGTAAAAGCATCAGCCGGTGTTTCTGCAAAAGTTGGTCAGTCTTTCTGCTATTTTTATTCTGTCCAAGTAGTAGCGTAGCTGTCTATACACATCCAAGGTATGCAGTATTCTTTCCCTCTGTTTTGTGGGTTGGGAAGAAGGGGTAGGTAGGTGGTTACTGGTTTAAAGATAAGATACTCTGGACCTTGCCTTGGCATAAAATGTAGGGTCATCACATTCATTTCTCTAGGAAGATTAGGAAAGATTAGACATTTGCAAGGCCTGAATAATGTCTTTAACTCTTTGAAAGTTCTGGATTAGCTGCCATGCTGTGATGTTCCAAGCAGTCAGTTGCAGCGCGTTTGCTTTTGGATGTATGATGCCTGTAGTTGTTTGGGGCTAACGTAAAAGCATCAGTGTATATTCTGTACATATATTGTTCGAGACATGCTCTCTTCAGGTGTATACCAGTGTGGTCTTGGCCAGTTTGGAGCCTATCAGGATTATCCTGTTCCTTCTTTTCCTTGATTTTTTAGTACACCTTGTGTCAAAGGAAGAGTGGGAATGCATATGCTGTTAGGCCTTTCCAGTTGAGGAGAGTGAGTCCCACTTCCATGCTAGTGGGTGGGAATGTCCTTGTGCAGAATTTTTGAGCTGGTGATTGAGGAGGCGAATAATAGGTCTATCTGTGGCGGCCTCATCTCTTTTTTTGATGATGATCTTCTTGAATGCAGCTTCCATTCATGGTTCATCCGGGGTGGTTCTGCTTAATATGTGCTTATGGTATTGTCTTCCCCGTACAAATATTGCCCTGTAACGTGTAACTGTGTTGTAGCTGAGTGCCACAGTCCACAGCTCAATCCAACATATGGGGTATGAATGAGTGAATGCCTGCCTGTTTGTTGATGTACCACATGACTGTGGTGTTGTCCTTATCATCAACTGGCCCTCTTTGAGAATGGTTTGAACTTTTTTGGATTGCCAGTTACTGCCAGCATTTCTTTTTTAGATTGATGTGCAGAAGTTGATCCTCCTGTGTCCAATCTCGCATTTGTTGTCAGCATGGGCCCCCCATCCAGGTATCTGGCACGTCTGTGTGATGTTCTGCTTGGTTGACACATCTCTGCGAAAGGGTAGGGGTAGGGTTGACTGGCATGCCCTGGCCCACCCCTGGGACTCTGTTTTAAAGCATGAGATAATATGATTTTTGTTGTTAGACTGTGTTGGGACCATAAATTCTTTAAGTACCACTGTAGTTTCCCATATAGTAGTCTGGCAAATGGGACCAAGATTATGCATGATGCCATGAAGCCCAAAGGCACAGAACTTTTTTTGCTGTTAACTTCAGTTTTTTTGTAGTGGTGCAAAGTGCAGAGGAAGGATTTTTTTGTTTTTGTAGTCAGGAATGCCATTTTATTGTACTGTGTGTCCCAATTCCTTCGAGAATTGTCCTTGTTTGGGATGGTATCAGCCTTGACTTTTGAAATTAATTTATTGTATCCTAGTCCTTGGTAAAGAAGTAAATGACCTTATGCAAATCTGTTGTCAGCTTGCTTTTGTTTGTCCCCTTGTAGCAGGCAGTCGTCCAGGGTATGGGTAAATTTGAAATTCCCCTCGTCTGCGCAATGGGCGATTACTGATGCCAGGCATTTTGTAGGCTCTCTGGGGTGCAAGGGCAATGCCAAGGCAATAGAGGATAGTGCCTGAGACCAAGTGGTGCTCTGATCCTGCTTCTGCAGGTCGTATCTTCTGGGACGGCGTCGAATGGGGGCGTGCAGGTATGCCTCCCAGAGATCTACTCCCTCAAGCCAAGACTCCTTGCCCAGTTGTCTGGAGGATTGCTGTTTTGTCTCTTTTTTTGAATTTTGGGACAATGATGTATGTTGGTAAGGTGGACAGGTGAAATTGGTTTCCTTTTTTTTCCTGGAATTGGAACTAGAATAGTCTGGAATAGAACCCTTTCCTTGCTCTGGTTTTGGCACTCTTTCACAGCTCTCATGTGTCATTTTAACACCATTATCTGGTCTGAGCCTCTGTTTTTTGATTTGGAGGTAGATTTGGCAGCATGGTAAAGTTGACTGGTAAAGTGTAAAAGTGAAACCCGGTAACCTTGATCTATGGTTGTTAAAATCCGCTTTGTCTTTTGTTATGTAGTGCCACTGCTTTGAATTCTTAGAGAGGGAGCCGCCTTTTGGAGCTGGTATTGAGTTAGGATTGAGTCACTGTGGTTGTGCCAAAGTTGTTGGTGTGGCTGTGTCTCTGGCAGTGGCTGTGTCCCTGCCTCTGTTACCTTGCTGCCTCTGGTGACTCTTCTCTGCTTCTTGGAACTTTTTTGGTTTCTGCCTCTGGGCGTCTTTTCCAGGCCTTTGAAGCGACCACTTTGTCAGGAAAGGACCAATTTTTGGCAAGGGGTTCGGTAAGATTTTGCCTTTTCTTGAACCTGCTTTCTTCTTTAACAGTTTGAACAGATTTTGCCTTTTCTTCCATGCTGTAACATGCTGACTTGTTCCTACCAAACTCAAACTAAAGTTGTCCATAGAGCTTAACATGCCTTCTACATAACATGATTCCTAAAAACATGATCAAAGCTTATGCATACCTTTATCCACTCACATTGTGTCTAATGTGTGTAAAGCCTGTTGCTACCATTTAAAGCTACATTTTTGAGAATGGTTGCTTACAACCTGTTACATGTTACATCTTTCTAATACATATTTTCTTATCAAGAGATTCATCAGTGGTTAGTTTTTGATTAACTGATCTCTGATAAACTCTATGTATTGTGGGTGATGAAACTCTGTGTTTAAAGCTCGCTGAAGGCTGAAGTGTGGTATTTTACCTGTGGTGTTGAATGGGGTTGCTTCCCTTTCAGAAGGAATAGGTGCAAGCTGTGTTGTCGGCGGCTACTATAGTGGACCCTGGGAGAAGTGGGCCTGGTAAAGAAGTGGGGCCTTGTAAGGTGGTGATGAGAATACTGTGGCCCTGTAAAATCTGTCTGGTTTGGCAGGGGCTGAGATATCATCATTGGAGTGGGGCAAACATCAGAGAACAGGGGAGGTATAGCTAAGGGCCTGTGCTGTGGCTAAGGGCCTGTGCTGTAGGAGGTCTTTTCTGGTCCTGAAAAATTGTGTTGAGTTCCGAAAAAATCCTGTTGCTGCCATTGAACTTCCTCAAAGGAGAATTCTTCTGGTGGGGAGAATTCTTCTGGTGGCCCTCAGCTGGTGTAGTTATTCAGCATCAGAATCAGGAAAATTGGAGAAGGGGGAGCCTCTGGCTGGTCAGTTATCTCTGATTCAACAGATCATCAGGGGGCCCTGTCTAGGTCTCTTCTGGGGCTGAGAGGCCCTGTCTGGGCTGAGAGGCCCTGTCTGGAGTGAGATTGAGATCCTCTAATTGCCAAAGAGAGGGGGAGTTACTTGAGGCATTTGAGAACTGTGGGGGCCTGGATGTGGGGTGGCGATTAGTGATTTAGTAGTCTTGGCTGCTTTGGCCCTGGCGAAACCTTAATGGACATGGCTGCTGGGTGGCAGCACCACGTGCCTGGGAGTGAGGGATGGTGTCTGATAAGTCAACAACCGATCAGCGGTGGGCTTCTGAATTCGATGAGTTCAGCAAGAGTTGTAACAGGGGCCTCGGTTGTAGAACAGCTGTTGGCTGTACTTTGATCAGTTTTCTGGGTTTCCGCGAAACGAGACACTCGCGTGGTGCTTTATAAACGTTTGACGAGCAAGTGGACCGCGGTGTCGGTCTTATCTTTAAATTAGATTGCACAGTAGAGTGGAAATCCGGCGGCATAATGTCTTGTAAAATCGAAAACAACTGTTCCTGCAAACCGAAACCGGCCTAAGCGTTCGTCGTTTGAAGAGCACAGGCCGAACAGGCCAGACGGTACGTCATGGGCTGGGCCTAAACAAGGCCAGACAGTAAGAGCCTAAATCTTTATTTTTCTGACATCGGCACAGGTTAAACAATTGTTAACTTTTTCTGACATCGGCTGAGGCAAGAAGAGATCCCTGGCAGGGGTACCAACAAGAAGTCTTGATGATCTGACCGGTAGAAGTAATCTCTGGATCGACATCCGGCCGACAACCCACTTGTTATGACTGCAGATGCATCCATGAAGGACATCCTCACCCAGCTCCATCATTTATTGAGAGAGAGAGACTACTATGTCCAAGATAAACTGAGTTTAGCCAATGGGAAGGAGGGAAAGTGTTGGCTAG